>NW_026887314.1:0-115057 GCF_032173495.1 Musca vetustissima
AATTTCAATGAGAATTTATATCAAAACATATGGCAGTACTGTTAAAAAAACAAATATTTTCAAAGATTGTGGATGTTTTTTAATGAATTATTAATAAAATGGAAGAAAAATAATTTTTTCAATAATTTTATCCAAATTCCTTGACATTATTGTTTATTAAATAATAAATTGATTTTGGTTTGCACAACGTAAAATTTTCTGTCAAAAAATGAAAACAAATAATTGACATTTTGTGCCGCTAACGCTAACTCTTTCGTTTGGTTTTCACGCCGGTGAAAAAGTATGACGCTGACTCGTGACTTGCTGGTTGCGTTTAGACTCTAACATGTGTGGTTTGGTGTAGCCATATCTATTCACATTTGCATCTCGTATTACCTTTTCCATTAAGAGGTTACAAAGATCACACGACAATCTGTCACCTTGTATGAACCCTCGTTCGGTATTAAAGGGCTCCGAGAGGTCCTTTCCGACTTTAACTGCTGTCCTTGTGCCACTTAAAGTTAAAGCTGTCGAAGGTTTTACAGAATAAATTAGAACATTTTTGGCAAATTGTAGCGGCCAAAAATTTCTAAAATAGCGTATTTTTGCCATGAAGCCTACAGTACAAGTTATCATCTGGATTTAATCATCTAATCTTGCGTAACATGTCCCCAACGTTGGGTACCAAAATAGTTAAATGATGACTGAAGCTGAAAATTAATTTCAGTATTTTTTACACTAAAATCTCATGAATCTCCTCGGAAATGCAGAAAAAGAAATTGAAACAAGTTAGAACATCATGGAATAATATAAGTGCTATGGGTTTCCAAAACTGCAGGGCTCTACATTGAACTTATAATAAAAGTTTTTACAAATTACCTGGATAAAGCTCTGAATTTTATCATTCAATAATTGTGATATGGTACCCTTAGTTTACAGTATCGATAATTACGTGACTGGTGTTACTTGTCCACGTTGGGCGCCAAGTATTGTGCACTTTCATATAACATATGTTAATATCACATGGCGAAATCAGTTTCTGAAGTCCGCTCTACAAACTAAATGCCTTTATATGTATATGCATACACTTGGTGTAGAGTATAACTTAACTGGTTTTGTGTAAATATTCTTTTTTACTTATTGATTGATCGATGAGGAGTTGCCTAAGAGACCAGTTTATTATTATTTTTTTGTTTTTAAACATTTTATTTTTGATTTTGGTTCTTTGTTTTCATCTCACGGCTTTCGTAGGAATTATTTCGTATGATAACAAAATATATTCTAATTTCAAATACACAATTTGTATTTAATAGCCGGTACATCCCCAACATACGACGCAATATAAGTTTATTTAAAAAATTTTGGACTTAAACATTTCAAAAGTCAGACACATTTTTTTAAATTTGTTTTTATTTTAACATGTGTATAATATTTGGTCTGTTCCCGTGCTGCAAGAATCTACTAATTTTTGACATTTTTTCCGATATCATAGAGAAATATTAAGTAAATATTGTAAATATTTTACAATCTTGCAGGTTCTGGAACAGACATATTGAAAAACCAATGATTATTTTTTATTAGAGAAAATGTGAAAATTTCAAAAAAAAAAAAACTTTGGCTCCCGCAGCATATGGTAAATAAGTTCAATCAACTAGAGCACAATTTTGCTGGTGGTGTTGGCGGCGGTAGTAATATTTGCTGTTAAGAAGTCCATATTTTCCTTATCGTATCTTTGAAATACTTCCGTTTTTGTTTTTGTTTTTTTTTCTTAAGTGAACAGCAAATTTAAAACAAAAAACAAACGACGATGGAAGGAAGTGAGATCAACAATCACTTGAACTGTATGCGGGCAGCAGCAGCAGCTCAAGTGTTATTATTTTTTTTTCTTATTTCTTTAGGAGTCATTTCAAAGAGGTTAATGATATTGATTTTGCCAAACAACCATGGCAGCCAGCTATTAATATTGTTAATGATTCAATTTGTCTTCAAAAAAAAAAAAAAAAACACAAACACAAAAATGCTTAAAAATAACACTTATGTAGGCAATTTGTATTACTCAATATGCTTCCTACTGTCGCTATTAGGTGGTTGAGGAAATTGTAATACATAAATGGATGAACTAAGATTTCCTTATGGATGTTCTGAAAGCCTTTTTCATAGGATACCAGAAGTTCCTATTTTTGCTTCATTGAAGAACTAAAGTAGTGATTATCAACGACGGTCGTTTACCGAGTGTTTCTTATTGGTAACGGGAAATCGCGACGGCTGACGTTCGCGACTAGCAGCCTGACTCTAGAATAGATTTTATTCATTTTTGCTCAGCGTTATACTCAAATTTTCTCTCTTGCTCTCAATTGAGTTGCCATATTTTAGGAAAAAATCAGCAGTGCTACCAACATTTCTGTGGAAATTTATATCAAAACATATGGCAGTGTTGTTAAAAAAAAAACAAATGTTTTTAAACATGTATGTGTGTGTGTTTAAAGGCGGTCCTCAGTTCCTTAAGGCCGCAGGAATTGGCGATCCGTGAATACACGTGGCCAGGTTTTCTTCCAAAAATGTATTATCCAAAAACGATCGTACACCAGGTAGAAAAGACCAGTTTAATAGTAGTCCACAGTCCAACTGTAGAATCACAACGAAAGCTGCAACAAACAGCTGATGAAAATACAAACAAGAACGATAGTACACAGTAAGTTAATAATAGAAATGATTGAAACAGAGCAATCATGGAATTTAAATATATCGACTTAAACCGACTTACGACCTCCCGGTTGACAGATGTTTAAGTGCAATTTTCAAATATGTGGACGTTTTTTAACGAATTAATAATAAAATGGAAGGAAAATTAAAAATAAAATGGAAAAAAATAATTTTCGACAAGTTCATTGACATTATTGTTTATTAAATAATAAACTGAATTTGGTTTGCACAACGTATAATATTCTGTCAGAAAATTAAAACAAATAATTGACATTTTGTGCCGCTAACTCTTTCGTTTGGCTTTCACGCCGACGAAAAAATATGCCGCTGACTCCTGACTCTATGGTTGCGCTTAGACTCTCATTTGTGCTCAGCGTCATACTCAAATTTTCTCTCTTTCTCTCAATTGAGTTGCCATATTTTAGGTAAAAATCAGCAGTGCTACCAAAATTTCAATGGAAATTTATAACAAAACATATGGCAATGCTGTTAAAAATACAAATATTTTCAAAGATTGTGGACGTTTTTAACGAATTAATAATAAAATGGAAGAAAAATTGATCGAGGAAATAAAAAAAAAATGGTAATTAATAAATTTAATTTGGTTTGTACAACGTATAATATTCTGTCAGAAAATGAAAACAAATAATTGACATTTTGTGCCGCTAGCCCCTAACTCTTTCGTTTGGCGAAAAAGTATGCCGCTGACTCCTGCCCCTCTGGTTGTGTTTAAACTCTAACCATCAACGAACTAAAGTTTTCTTCTTCTTCGAGGAGCAAATGTCTTTTCTTTCTTCAAAAAGAACAGTAAAACCTATTTGTTCACTCGGAAAAGCTCAGAGTGTTTGTCAGAGCATATTATGATGATATATATATATATATATTTTTTTTTTTCTTAAATCTGCATTAATTTGTGTATTTTTTCTAAATTCTTTACACTAAATGAGAATTTAATTTTCATAGTTGTAATAATTAGTATTAAAATAGACTTTAACATTTGAAAGATGTTAACTGTAAAAAGGCGCCCAACGTATCAGACATCACCAGTAATAACAAATTGTACGAATAAACTTCTACATTTGATTCCCTAAGTATGGTGTTATTAACGTGAGACGTTTTAGAGCTCTCAATTTGCAGTTTAGAATGATATTATTGTACGTCCCCACGTTGGGCGCCAAAAACGTGAAATGCCAACTAAAGCTGAAAAGTAAGTTTAGTACTTACTTAGCTGGCACGAGACGGTACATTAGTTCCATACGCCGAAAAAAGATGTCCGGGCGCGTCGGTCTTGTGCACAGCTTTTCAAATTTGAATGACCATGTTTTTGATATGTCAATTTCCACTTGATCTTTCCATCGAATTCGTGTCCTTCCCCTTCTGCGTGTACCCCTCTCTCTTTTATATGCCCTTTAATCTGGGGCAAACTCATCCATTGCCACAACATGACCTAGCCACCGTAATCGCTGCAGCTCGATTCGTAGAATTTTTCTCTCGAGCACTCCAAGAGCTGCCTAATCTAATCTGCCAGCACGGGTATTATCAATGTCAAGTAATCTTAGTTTTTTTTTTTTTTGATAATTTTCCTGTTTTTGATATGCCTCTAATACCTACTATTCACTTGTCAAATCATATGCCTTAAAATCGGGTGGTGAGAACAATCTACATTTCATCCCCTAATAATGCTGTTATTAAGGCAAAACATTTTAAAGCTCTCAATTTGCAGTATAGAGTGGTCATGCCATAAGTCCCCACGTTGGGCGCCAAAAACGTAAAATTCCAACTAAAGCCGAAAAGTAATTCCAGTATTTTATTACAATTTTCCTAAAGTTTTGGGACTGTTTTTGGTATATCTGAAATGTCTTAAGATTCGGTTGTCTAATCATAAGCAGAGCTCCGAAATGCTCGCTCGAATTCGAGTAAAGAGTGAAACTTGCTCGAATTCGAGCGGGAGTACTCCTGCGAGTAGAAAAAGTAAAACGAGTATTCTCTTTTTTTCTCTTCCACTCAAATAAGAGCGCAAGTGCTTCCACTCAAATAAGAGCGCAAGTGCTTCGCTCGTATTCGAGTGGGAGTGAAATTCGCTCGAAATCGAGCAGATTCCACTCTTGTCGAGTACTCTTTTATTATTATTTATTATTTTTTTTATACCGTTGTTCCGTTTTATGTTGTTTGAGTTCTTTGTTTTGTGATGTTTGGTTTGTAACTTGTCACATGTGTAATGATGTATATGATCTACCTCCCCACATCACACAAAAGATGTGTCTAAGACTCATTTTTAAACCGAATTTTAAATAATGAAAAACAAAAATAGTTGAAACTGTAGATGTATTTTTGACATAGCCAAATCCCCCAGCCCCTTCGCAGTTTTTAATGATAGAAACATTTTTTTCATCATAAGGTTGAGGTTAAATTAAATCATTTTGTTTGCAATGCCTCCTCCGGGGACCCCGGCGAAGGTTCGTCTGCATCACGATATAGATCACAAAATTTTAGATAGAGCTTTTATAGGTTTTTTGGCATTACAAATACCCCATCCCTCAACGTTTTGGTATGGCTCTTATATTACGATACCTGTATTTTGAATGTTTTAGCTACATTTTTTAACCGAAAGGGTATGTTCTGGTACCGGTTGAATACAGAGATTTCCAACCATAAGGGGAAAACTCATAAGAAGTCTTTAGGCTTGGCATGTTATGTTGTCGTTTTTATTTTTAAGTGATAAAGGAGAACATTTGACATTTCATACAAAGCTTAACGGATCAGGCCTGAATCCTCGGTCCCATTAGTGTCTGTAATTTCATATTAATTTTTTTAAGAGTAAAAACAATCTACTAGCGGACAATTTACATTGTCTCTATACATATATACAGAGTTCCCAACTTTTTAAGAAATTTTAAATGTGCACCACATGGTGGAGGATATAAAACTTCGTCCGAACAGAACCACGTTTTTATTTAGCGTTTCGGGGTCTTGTAGGTCTATATTGCTAAGTTTTTGGTTAGATTATTTTACGTTATAGCTTTTCGTAGCTTGTAAACAATTTTTGCTAGATTTCAGATTTCATCAATTTCAAATTTTAATCCTGTTGAGGCTCCTTAGTCAAGTTCGTTCAGATGGTTTTCATAATTACATTTTATGTAGACATTTCTGGAGAAGAGTTATTGGCAACTTTTTAATAACAATTCGAAGATTAGCTACCTTCGAATTTTTATTATGATCGATGTGCAAATGGTAGCCATCAAAATCTTTATATCGCTTATCACGACCTCAAGTTGTTGCTGGCATTTTAAATGCAAAATATGATTTTTTAAACCATTTTTTTGTTATTGTCATTAATCGTGATTGATTATTTTTGAAATAAGTTTCACTCCCTTCATCAAACATCCAATTAATTGATATGTCTTCATAACAAAAAAAATCTCTCTTAATGAAAATGTTGAAAATTTCCGCTAAATATTTTACAGAGAAAAAACGTGAATTTTCTATTGCGTGAAATGACCAACAGTTAACCAGCTCGTCAGTTACAATGTCCACAATGAATGAACGCCTCCTCTTTTTTGTTGTTGCTAAGCTCTCCAATTGAATTATCGTCGTGACTGTATGTGTGGATGGTTGTTGGCTATGCTTTGTGAATATTAACTACTTTAAAAATTATTAAATTAAATTATAGGGAAAATATGTATAATACTGAACAATAATAGTTATTTGCATTCGCTTTGTTGGGGAGAGGAGGGGAAAGATAGGAGGAGGTTGTGGAGAATATAAACAACGTTGGGATAATAATTCGAGTTTATAGCTCTGTGTTCGAGATATTAAAAAACAAACTGATAGTTCGATTGTTATTTCAATTCTAATTTTATTCGAAAACATTTCATCTTAAGAACTACATAAAATAATCTAACTTAGCTAAATCTTAGACACACAATAGCTATCAATTCTCACAGTGGACTGAAGGTTGGTTTGTTTGATAGAAGACTTCGTTTCTATCAAATCCTTTATTATCAGTACCCACGATAGGTTCCTCCAGGTTGTTCAGGTCCACAAAAAACAGTCATAATTACATAAGTGTCCAGATTTAATCGGTTTCAGTATGTAAGGTGGGGTTTAAAGGATGCGAAACCTAGTCGGCAGTCAGATCATTAATTCATTGTGTCCCCTCTGAATTCCATGGATTGGTATATTAGTCGACTGTGGGACAGGAGGCATTCGTCGACTTCTTCATTATCATTGCTATTACAATGCTCATCACCCAAACCTTAACTGAAGTCAAGTAGGTCCTATTGGCGCTCGTCCATTTCCATATGTCTTCTATAGATTATTAGACTATTTTTTACCTGATGATCTCCGAAATCCTAATAGGAGCTATTAGCCATTGATTTCATCAATCATATTTGCATTTCCAAATCCCAACTCAAAGCTCCATTCAACAAGCTCCTATGTGTCTCTATGGCAATCTCAATGCAAAGGTTGATGAGATATATGTATATGAGACCTCTGCCAGAGCCAGATTAGTGCAATAGACATCAAACAGTGTATCAGGAATGATTATCCGAATCTGTACCGCCAATTAAATGATAACGAGCTTTGAAAGTACGTCGAGTCTTAGCTTTTTTGCTGAGGTTATTTCAACGTCGAGTTTCTTCCAGTTGATCGTGGAAGTATTCACATAGATTTTCTATTCAGGTTAACGAGAGTGAAAGATTTAGTTTTACAGTTGTTCCATAAGCCGAGCTTAAAAAGATTTCCAAGCGGGTCGGTCTTGTGTGCATCTCCTCCAATTTGAAAAACCACATTCCAAGATGGTGTCTTCTACTTGGCATTTCCATTTAATTCGTGGCCTTCCCCTTCTGCGTGAACCATCTGTAGTCTCGCTTTTATATGCCTTTTGAGTTGGGTCATTCTCATTTATTTGCACAACATGCGAATGAATAAGAGTGCTGCCGTGGTCGCGGCAGCTCAATACGACTGACTTTGTCGATGTCCGCGTATAAATTGTAAAGCTCGTGGTTCATTCGACGCCGATATTCACCGTCGAAGCTGTAGCTCTTAAGTTCCACAGTTGGTCCGAGTCTACTGGACGTCTTACGCGTTGATACCATCAGCTTGGCCTTCTCATCATCAACTACCAGACCCACTTTGGCGGAATCCTTCTAAATTTGTTCAATAGTGCCTGTTACCCCTTGCAATGTTCCACCCATTATGTCGGTGTCATCGGCGTAGGCGAGAACCATGTGCGGTATGGTGTACAGAGTGACATTTCTGTTCACATTTGCATCTCGTATCCGACTTGAACTGCTAACCTTGTTATACTGGAGTCTTCTTAATTTTGCAGGAATGTCAAACGCAGGCATGGCTTTAAACACCTTTGAACGTATAGGACTTTCGAATGCGGATTTATAGTCGACAAAAAGGTGAAATAATTTCCATGTGTTTTTCGTGAGTCTTTTCCAAGATTTGGCACAGAGTAAGAAATTTGGTCAATGGTGGATTTGTCAGGCCTGAAGCCGCATTGTTATAGAGCACCAATGTCATTGACCATTGACTTCAGTCGTTCACACAGCACGCTGGATAGCACTTTATATGCGATGGGAAGGAGATTTATTCCTCTATAGTTGGCACATATCTTGTATCCTTTTTTTTGCATCATCATCATCAACTACCAGACCCACTTTGGCGGAATCCTTCTAAATTTGTTCAATAGTGCCTGTTACCCCTTGCAATGTTCCACCCATTATGTCGGTGTCATCGGCGTAGGCGAGAACCATGTGCGGTATGGTGTACAGAGTGACATTTCTGTTCACATTTGCATCTCGTATCCGACTTGAACTGCTAACCTTGTTATACTGGAGTCTTCTTAATTTTGCAGGAATGTCAAACGCAGGCATGGCTTTAAACACCTTTGAACGTATAGGACTTTCGAATGCGGATTTATAGTCGACAAAAAGGTGAAATAATTTCCATGTGTTTTTCGTGAGTCTTTTCCAAGATTTGGCACAGAGTAAGAAATTTGGTCAATGGTGGATTTGTCAGGCCTGAAGCCGCATTGTTATAGAGCACCAATGTCATTGACCATTGACTTCAGTCGTTCACACAGCACGCTGGATAGCACTTTATATGCGATGGGAAGGAGATTTATTCCTCTATAGTTGGCACATATCTTGTATCCTTTTTTTTGCAAGGGGCACATAATGCTGAGGTTCCAATCATTGCGAATGCATTCCTATAGCAAAATTGTACTAATCAGCTGGTGCATGCTCCTGCCCAGCAACTGACCACCGGTCTTGAACAGTTCGGCTGGTAATCCATCGACACCTGCTGCTTTATTGTTCTTCAGCCGATTAATTGTTACTCTGACCTCATCTTGGTTAGGGGGTATAAAATATATACCATTATCTCTTATTGTTTCAGGTGTATCATCTTCACCGCCACTATTTGATACCAGAAGCTTCACAAAATGTTCCTTCCAGATCCTCAAAATGCTATATGTATCTATCACCAGGTTTCCATCTTGATATCTACAGGACGATGTGCCGGCACCAAAGCCTTCGGTTTGGTGTTTTACTCGTTGGTAAAATTTTTGGACTTCATTCTGACTCGTGTACAATCTCACTTTGCTCACGCTCACGTTTTTCTGCTTTTATAGAAAAATTTTGTTAAGAAATGATTTCCAAAACATCTCGTTCCCACCATACCAACCTCGTATGTCAGACTAATTTGAATAAAAACAAAATAATTTTACAATAACTGTGCATTTATTTATTTTTTGCTGTCGCGCTGATATTCAAAATAAAGTGGATATGCAGACTGGACTGCAAATAGATGGACGGACACAACCGGCTATGACAAACTGACCAACCGACAATAACTTCCGTAGATGTAAAATTAAAAATAATGAAACAAAAAACTAGATACGGCAAAATGATATGTGTCTTGGAATTGGTTTTTTGTACGTCCGTTTGGGATATTGTGTGTGTGTTTTCGCTTTAGATTTACTTTGAGCCTCGTAAGACGTCGTTGTTGTTTTTTTGGGGGGTTTTCTGTTTCACATCTCCATATACAGGGTGTTTCGTCATATTATGCCACGGCATGTGTAATTTTCGTGTATTTGTGTGTCGCTGTGTGCGTGTAAATGATCACAACATACTTGTGTACCATATTTGCACTCATTATTGCACATTGATGGCGAAAAGCGTCGGGCGTCCGGCGGCGGGAGTTTAACTGCCAACCACCGCCACACTACTACTGTGTGTGAGAGTATTTTTTTTTTTTTTTTTTGTTTTTCGACTCTTTTCATTTCTTCAGCTATTCGTTTCGTTATTTTCAAACAATTTAGATTTTTATTATTTGTTTGTTTTGGTTGTAGTTGTTGTTTTTCGATGTTATAAAAAACCTAACGTGCTTACAACAACGCTGGGCCATTGTTTTGGTTTTCGTGTCTGATTAGTGGCGTTGTGTATGGCGGCTTTAGTACCCTTTGCGTGGTGGCTTCATACGTTGCCTTGATTATGTTTTCGCCTGTCTTTATTTGGCTTATTTTGTCTTACTTTCGCTTTATTTTGCAATAAAAAATATTAAATGCTAATATTTACTTTTGCCGTTGTTGTTGCTGCCTTTGGCTTTTGTTTAAACTTATATTGTTGTTTGCATTTGTTTATTTACCTTGCCGTTGTTGTTGCTTTTCGTTGGTTGTGGTGTTTTCCCCCTTCTGTTTCTTCGTTACCTGTAATCTCTCTTATTCATATTTGGCCCGTATTAAGTTTTGATTGTTAGCTCGGTGTGTTTTTTTTTCACTCTTTGCGTATTAAGCCCCACCATCTAATAAAAAACAGTGGCGTTTTTTCGATTTCATTAAAATAATTACATACATGGTCACCTATTAACATTATTACGTCAATAACAGTAGAAAAAAACCAACCGCATCAAATGGTCACATTTCCAGTCAACAGTCTGTGGTTATGTGTAATCATTTGGATAGGAATCAGTTTTTTTTTTTTTTTTGATTTCGAAGAGACATTTGTTTATTGCAAAACATTTTTTTAGCAAATAAAATATATATCATTATCTTTATATGTGATATATAATCAACAAAAATGCGATTTTTTCTAAAATTTTACGAACATTTTATTAAATACAGCATTGATAGAAACTGTAGTATGTATCGGATAGCTAGGTTGAAATTGCTATGCAAATTTATCGGATTGAATTCTATGGCCTGGCACGCATATTTATCCAGCCTTATTGCTCGTCGTATGGAGGGATCGTTGCCAAAATTCAATTTGTTTCTTGTTCGTAATTACTACCAGTTTCATAATTTAATGCGTGCAAATTCAAAAGAGAAACAGAAAGATACTAGAAAGAGAGAAAACCTAGAGGAAAATCTACTAAAGTCCGGACATAAAAGAAAGAGGATTAATTCTCATCACAGTATGTAATAGTCATGCATGGTTGGTAATTGTATGATAAGCCCACCCATCCTGTTTATCATATGATCCACAAAAACTAAACAAAATCAAAGACATCATGATTCCTACCCTCCAAAATCAAACCTCAAACGTTTAAACCATAATCTCAGAATATTTACCGTAGCATTTCTAGTGTAATGGGAAAAATGATCAAAATTTGAAAATTTCCAATGTTGAACAGGAGTCCTATAGAAATCTTAGGAAAATATGTCCCAATTTAGATTAGGCGAGTTTACTTGCGGCAAGTTTTTGTTTGCTGTAGAGAGGGCCAAGGGGAATAGAAATGGAAAAAAATTGCTCGTACCGACAATTTTGTGGCAATTCGTTTTGTAATTTTTTTTTTTTTTTTTTGTTGTGTCATTAATTTGATATCCAGAACATTTTCGAACATAAAAAAACATGCACAATATACCAAAAAAAAAAAAAAGGTTTTAAAACCGAATTGCCTTGTATAGACGCATGAAGCAATTTCAAAAGAGAACGATAAAAATTGCCGCAAGTAAACTCGCCTAATTTAATCAGGACTATACTTTGAGAATTCCCATAAATAACCCACAATTCGATTTTATACTAAAATATAATCTTAGAATATATATTAAGGGTAATACAATAACCTTTCAAAAACAATCGGAAGATGTTTTTAATTTCAAATATTGGAAATGAGTCGAAGCATTATAGAAATCCCAAGAAAATAGTCAGAGATGAGTCTGTCGATTTCATATTAAAATATAATCATGAATAAACAACATGCGTATGTAAAGGGGAGATCATGAAGCAGTATTGACGACACCTTCGCTAAGAACCATACCTTAGCGGTATGCATTGACATTGAAGGATCCTTCAGCAATGTCAGCATTAATACGCTTATCCAATCCTTGGATACTTTCCAAGTTGACCGGGCAATCATAGACTGGGTTAACTATATGCTAAGGAATAGAGGGATTAGCTGTAGCATACAGGACATAACAATCAGAGATAAAGTAGGCCAGGGAACACAACAAGGAGGAATATTGTCACCGGTCCTGTGGGTAACTACCATAAATTGACCCTTAAGGAACTTAACCGATAAAGGATTTGAACCAGTCTGTTATGCAGATGACGTTATAATACTTCTTATGGGAAAAAATCCTAACTTACTATGCAGGAAAGGTGCTAAATATCGCCTACGATTGGGCTAAACCGAAGGGCTTAAACGTAAATCCTGACGAAACGGAGATATGTCTCTCCACTAGAAAGACAAAAATAGGTCAGTATGAAGAGCCAAAACATATCAAACAAAATTAAGTATCTGGTAGTAATTCTAGACAGGAAACTTAAATGGAAAGACCACATACAGCAAAAGACTGACAAGGCCCATGGTCTTTCTGTAGAAGAGCCGAAGGCTCTAAATGGAGTTTCAATCCTAAGATAATACACTGGATCTATAAGAGCATTACTAGATTAGAACTTATGCGTCTGTTTTCTGGTGGACAGCAATGGGTAAAAAATTTAACGGAAAAGCGTTGCAAAAAGTTCAGAAAACGTGTTGCCTAGGTATATGTGGGGCAATGCGTATAACACCAATTGGGGCTTTGGAGACAATACTATATATACATCCAATAGACATCCATATTAAATATGAAGCGGCGGTTGCAGTTTTAAGACTTAAAGCTATGGACGAGTGGATAAATGCCGGACACAACATACCGCACAAAAACATATTATAGGCAACTACTGAGTTGATTCAGACCGCATACCTGAAACGAGAGTAGTAACACGGTGCGAACTATAATACATGGTAGAGAACAATGGAATAGTGGAACACTAGTTCAGATGCCGGCTGGAAACGGTTGCTACACAGATGGCTCTCGACTAGAAGGAAAAACTGGACTGGCTCTTTTATCGGAGAACCGGGTACCGAAATTTTTCTTCGCCTTACAGATCACAGCACGATCATACAGAGTAATGAGCTAATGAGGCCCGCCGAATGACGGGTATTCTTACGGGACACCTCAGCCTAAAGGCACATCTACTCAAGATTGGATGTGAAGGTAGCAGCATGTGCAAAGCGTGTGGGGAAGATAGTGAAACGCTGGAACATTTCCTGTGTCATTTTCCAGCATTTACATGCCTTCGGAAACAATTCTTGGGAAATGGCACTTTTCACGGACTAACCGAATGGAGAAAACTGAAGGAGTTCTCAAAAAATTCCTGAATCCATAGGGGAATCAAACCCAAAATGTTTTAATCTCAACTTTCCCTAATTCTACCTTTCTGCGCATTTCTAGAGCACACAACAGGCTTCAATTGGCTTATGTGTATGTCCTTCCCATGTTAAACATGTGGTGGTATTATCCACCCCTCTTTTCTACCTAACCTAATCATGGAATTTGTACTAGACGTAATACCGACCCCCCGGAATTAAAGGGAGTCAAGTATTATATTATCCGAAAGAGGTTCTTCTCGCATTCATAAATGATTTTCGTTCAAATTTCTATTGACAGAAAAGACAAAACAGTTTCTTCGTTTATTTTTCTAACGTCGGAGTTAAGTTATTTTGAAATCACATAGATTAGGAATGTCTGGAAGCAGTGAAAGAAATGTAATCTTAGGTAACGAATATATATTACAGACCATAAGAAATTTTCAAAGTATCTGAAAGGCTTGTCCTCAAATTACGGAATGATTTCCTTTCATATTTCTAACGCCGTTAGTTAGAAAGCCTTATAGTCATTTCTGGAAGACAGAAGACACACAACCCCTTATTCCAAATTTTGAAGATAAAAGTCACTTTTTCCACCCAAGTGACCGTAAGGATACGTAATGAAACGCAAAAGTCGAATTCGATTAATCGAAAGTCGATTTACTTATCCCTAGTCGGATGACTATCGATTTGAATCTGAAATTAAAAAGGCGTCAGATCCATTGCCACATATCGACATGGAAGAGGAGTTTCATTTTAAATTAAGAAGGCTCTTGTTGAGCCATCCGTCGGGTTATATATTATCGAAGATACAACGACCACATAGAAACGATAATCATTAGTGTTATCGTTTCCTTGTGGTTGGCAGCCGAATATACCTTCCAAAAGTCTTCCAAAGAAATCATATTTTATAAAAATGACTTGTTTATACGTTTTCTATACAAATGACTGATGCAATTGACATTTTTGAATATTTTCATAGTACATTTATTATATTTGAATCACCCTGTTATAATAGGGTGATTAACTTAAATATTACAATAAACCCCTTTTAAAAAACGTGTTATTTTGATTAATGTAATTAATGGGAGATATTGACCCACATCCCGTTTTTGTCTAATATTTTTAAATACCCCACTTACATCAGATTTTGTTTGAATTTACACAAATTTATATATGGGCAAAAAACCTTTGGAGTGAGTACTCAGACCTCGCCGCCGTCTTTTTTATTAGGTTAATACCTTGGTTATTTTTTAATTATTTTATTTCACAACCAGATATTCACTTAATATGTCAATCATTATAATTAACACATTAGAAATTACTTTTGGGGTGATTTTGTAATTTGTATTCAATTATATTTTTAGAATAATTTAAAAAAAATCAAGAAACTGATTTTGTGTTATGTTTGAAATTCCAAAGAATTTTTTTAATTTCAATGTAATTTAGAACTTATATACATACAATAAAATAGCTTGGAAGTTCGCTTAGTACATAAAGTAAAAAAAAAAAATAATTATCTTGACTAAAGCACTATTGGATTGCCATTTAGAATTGATAAAAACCACATCTGAGTTGAGGCAATCTGACAGAACGTGTGTTCCATAAGCCATAAAAAAATTCCCAGCTCATTCAATTTGAAAACCCATGTTCCGAGATGTTGTCTTTCACTTGATATTTCCATCGGATTAGTGGCCTTCCCTTTGGGGTGAATCCTCAGTTGGCTCGCTTTTATATGCCTTTTGAGCATTTTTGATGGCGTCCTCATCCATTCTCACAACATAACCTACCCAACTATATCGATGGCCGAGAATCGATGGTACAGCCCATGGTTCATTCGACGGCGATATTTACCGTCGACGCAGATCGACCCTAGATCTTCCGGAGAATTTTTCTCCCAAACACTCCAAGAACTGACTCCTCTGCTTGCGCAAGTACCCATGCTTCAGATGTATACAACAGCACGGGTAGTATCAGCGTCTTGTAGAGTGTGAGTTTGGTCTTGCGAGAGGTGGCCTTGCTCTTGAATTGCTTACTCAGACCATAGTAGCATCTGTTGGCCAACACTATTCTTTTCCGGATTTCAAAACTGATGTCATTTGTTTTATTTATGGCGGTACCGAGGTATATAAAATCGTTCACAATTTCGAAGCTGTAGTTTTTAAGTTCCACAGTTGGTCCGAGTCTACTGGACGTCTTGCACGTTGATACCATTGGCTTGGTCTTCTCGCCATTTACTGCCAGTCCCACTTTGGCAGACTCTTTCTCAATTCGTTCTCAATGTTCGACCCATTATGTCGATGTCGTTGGCGAGTAACATGTGAGTTTGGTGTAGAGAGTATCATTTCTGTTCACCTTTGCATCTCGCATGATCTTTTTCAGCAGAATGTTAAACAGGTCACACAACAAACGGTCACCTTGTCTGAATCCTCGTTCAGTACTGAAGGTATCCGAGAGGTCCTTTCCGACGTTAATGCTGACATTGTGCCAGTTAAACTTATCCTGCATAGCCGAATTAACTTTGCAGGAATGCCAAACGCAGACATTGCTTTAAACACCTCTGAACGGATAGAGCTGTCGAATGCGAATAGCTGAAATGTGTCGATATATTTTTCGTTGGTCTTTTCCAGGATTTGGCGAAATGAGAAAATCTGGTCTATAGTGGATTTGCCAGGTCTGAAGCCACATTGGTGTGGTCCAATAATGTCATTGACCCATGGCTTCAGTCTTTCAAACAGCACGCTGAATAGCACTTTATATGCGATGGGAAGGAAACTAATTCCTCTATAGTTGACACATATTGTCTTGTTTCCCTTATAATGCACGGCACACAGGATGCTGAGGTTCCAATCATTGGGCGTGCATTCCTCTAGCCAAATTGTACTAATCAGTTGGGGCATGCACCAGATCAGCGTCTGACCGCCGGTCTTGAATTGACCACCGGCTGGTAATCCATCGGCACTTGCTGCTTTATTATCCTTCAGCCGATTAATTGCTATTCTAACCTCATTTTGACTAGGTGGTATACAATCGTCATCTTTTTTTGGTTGAGGGGTATCCTCTTCACCGTTATTATTTGATGCCAGAAGCTTGGCAAAAGGGCCCTTCCAGATTCTCAACACACTGGTTTTCATCTTCATCTCTACAGGAGGATGTGGCTGCACCAAAGCCTTCGGTTTGCTGTTTTACTCGTTGCTAAAATTTCCGGACTTCATTCCGACGCCTGTATATCTCGATTTGCTCACGCTTACTTCTTTTTTCTGAAAATACTATACTCTCTTATTTTCTCCCAATAATTCTCTCTCTCATTACGTGTTGCTACTGTCTGCAACACGTAATGTGCTTCTGTATTATTATTGGGACAAGGAATGCTATCATCTAGCGAGTGGGTAATTTGAGCGAAATAGCCTTCTACTATCTGTTGTGTTTGTAGCTTTTCGACGTCGAGTTTCAGGGTTGTGTTAGATCGCACCTTTGCTGCTACATTTAGACGAGTGTGAAACTTGGCTGCCACAAGGTAATGGTCCGAATCGATATTCGCTCCTCGGATCGATCGAACGTCTAAAACACTAGATGAATGCATTCCGTCTATTACAACATAATCAATTTTATTTCTCGTTGTTTGATCGGGAGAAATCCAAGTGGCCTTGGGTATATCGAGATGCCTGAATCTAGTGCTGCCAATTTTTTTTTTCCGATTTTTGCCAATTTTTTTCCGATTTTTGCATTAAAATTTCCTACCATGGCCAGGGCAGCGGTCATGTGCTGTCTCTAGAGGCTCGTAAAGTTTTTGGTCTGTTCATCTCTGTCTTCCGTCGGAGAATGGGCACATATAAGAATGCCTTTTATACGGATTATAGCCATTCGTTCATGTACTTGAGTGAATCTGGAGACGTAATCGTCTGATTTGCTTACGCCTGCCCCTTTCCATCGTATTTCCTGTAAGGCAATAATATCGGATTTGTATTTCTTGTGTATATCCGCCAAAGCGAAAACTGCGCCTGTTCTGCTCAATGTGCACACATTCCAAGTGCAGATTCGCAGATCGTGATCTTTTATACGTTTGCGGGGGTCGTCAACATTTAAGGAGTTTGGTTTTCTTTTTCGTTGCTTTTTCATAGTAGGAGAGGTTTTCCGAATGTGAGGTGGTTTTCCCAGTTTCTTATGGGTAAACTCGTGGCACATATTAGGGATGTACTGAATATTAGTAATGTTTGTTGACCTCTTGTCGGTCAAGACAGTGCAAATATCGCGAAATATTGCCCAGGCAGGAAATAAAAATCCGCAGAAAGTTAGAGTTCCGTGGTATCATATGGTCGGCCCCGACCGACTATACTGCTCCGCTCACTGGTTTATTTATTTTTTAATATCATTCTTAAATGTTTATCCTCGCCTGTCAACCTATGATTTCTAATGACAAATCTTTGGAAACTTTCCTCTAAATACATAATACTTTACAATAATACAACGAAGGGCAATTAAAAATGCATACAAATCCAAAAAAATCCATCCATTAATTGTTGACAAGTACTCTCTACTTTTGTTATTTTTGTTGTATAACTAACTACCTGAGGCTTCTTTAGAATCTTTAATTAATTGTCGACAACGTTTCTTCTTCTTTTAAAATTTATATTCATTAGTCTAATCGCATCAAGTGACTGGCAGGCAGGCTGACTGGCGGGATTCTAAAAAAACCAACAACACTCCCATATTGTTGTGAGATTAATTTAAACAAAACAAAAAAAAAAACTGCTGAACATAACAATAATTATAAGTGACTGTAAATATATTTAAATAAAAAAAAACAAAGAGAAAAAATCCACTGTCCTTTTGTTGTTTTTGTATTTTTGTCATTAATCTTTTGAATAGTTTTTTTTAATTATTTTTTTCTATAATTAAATTAAATATCTAATATCTAAACTAGCAGCAGATGCTGCTGTGGGGACTACGAGTGAGTGAATGGTAAACTGATCGTCTGGCCACATCGTTGATGATTTCGTGTTGAAAAATTCCGATTTTATTTTTGTCGTGAACAAAATACACATATTTTAATAGTTAATAACAATAAAAAATTAATAAAATTCATATGCACATGCACATGAAACTGGACAACAGGCTAGGGCTGAATGCAAGGGAGGAAAGAGGAGGCACCTTAAATATTCATTGTAACAATGGCGTAAACAATAGATTCATTGAGGGGCAGTGATCACTTGACAGACATACCATCACGAAGTGAAAAACAAATATTTCAAATTCCACAAATATTTCCATCTGCCCATATTTATAGCGTCTGGTTTCAAGTTTTATTTCAATTCCATTTAATGGTATTTACACCTATCTCCCGCCATTTAAATACAGAATGCAATTTATGAAGGTATGCGGGCCATTTCATAATTTTCAAGCCCTTAAATATATTTAAAAATATTGACTAGGAAATTTTACCGCAAATTTGTTGACTTGTAATTTGCAAATAGAGAATAACTACTGATAAGAAGAAAACATCAAAGATCCATTAGCATTCGCAAAACTTCAAGCCACACCATAAAATACCAATAGTTTATTTTTCGTTGGAGGCAATATTTTAGATAGCGTACCATATTAAATACTGAATATGAAAATTTGGGCCAGGAACTTTAACATACCGAAAATTTAGCGAAATTTGGAGAAATTTGTTATTCCCAAAATTTAAAATGACAAATTACAATCACTTCTTCGGTGGGAAAATCCGGCGAACACCTCCAAAATTCTGAACAGTTCTGAACAGACGGAAGACAAAAATAAACAGACCAAAGAAATTTTTACGAGCGCCAAAAAACAGCATATGACCGCTGCCGTAGCCATGACATTCAAATTCTGTTAGGAGATTTTAATGCAAAAATCGGAACCGAAAATATTTTTGATCCCACCGTCGGAAAATTCAGTCTCCATAGACTTCGCGGCAGCAAAAAAACACGGTAGTTAGCAGCACCAGATCCAAGTATCTCTATATAGACAAGGCCACATGGCGAGAAATCAAATTGATATTGTTGTGATAGACGGAAGGCATTCATCCAATATTTTAGACGTCCCATAGATACGAGGAGCGAATATCGATTCGGACCACTACCCTGCAGCAGTTAAGGTTTCGCACTCGTATAAATGTAGCAACGGTGTGATCTAACACAACACAGAAACTCGACGTCGAATAGCTGCAAACACAAAAGAAAGCAGAAGCCTACTCCGCTCAACTTACCCACTTGCTTGACGAAAGCACTCCTTGCCCCGATAATAATATAGAATCATAATGGCAAAGAATTGCCAAATCCCTACAAATTTCAGCAAAAGCAAAAATTGGGTACCAAAAATCTGAAAAATATCCCAGAACCTATAAGAGATGACGGTAGATTGTATAACACCTAGCCAAGATGAGGTCAGAGTAGAAATTAATCCGCTGAAGAACAATGAAGCAACAGGTGCCGGTGGATTACCAGCCAAACTATTCAAGATCGGTGGGCAGATGCTGGTCAATAGCAGCTGATTAGTACAATTTGGCTAGAGAAATGCATGTCCAATGATTGAAACCTCAGCATCCTGTGTCTCGTGCACAAAAAAGGAGACAAGACGATATGTGCCAAATATAGAGGAATAAGTCTCATTCCCACCGCATATAAAGTGTTATCCAGCGTGCTGTGTGAATCACTGATTGGACAAGGTGACAGTTTGTCGTCTGACTTGTTTAACAGCCTCCTGGAAAAGGCCACACGAGATGCAAATGTGAACTGAAATTGCACTCTGAACACATCACTGTGTAAACATCATATGTTACTCGCCTACGCCTAAGACATCGGGTTGGGTTGCACATGGCGAGCGGTAACAGCCACAGGCTATATCATCTATTCTCGAGCATCGACATAGTCAGAAGGATGGAGCTGCAGCGGCTACTTGGGCTAGATGATAAAAGCGAGCCAAGGGATGGTTCACGCAGAACGGTCTATCAAATTGGATGGGATGCGCACAAGATTGATGCGCTTAGAAATCTTTTTTAAGCTCGGCTTATGGAACAACCGTTCCGTCACAAGCCAGCTAAGAGGGGGCATTTGTTTGGCAGCTATGACCAAATTTGGGCATAATCGAAAATCCGGTATGCTAAATTGCAACCACTACGGTGGTAAATTTTGTGGCTGAAAACTTCAAAATTCCATGAATGGGCCGGATATTAATGCAAGGGCTATAATATGGACTTATATCGAAAATTTTCGACAAATAGTTATTTCACCCTCCAAGGGAGATTAAAATCACTGTGGGGATCATAACAGGTTACTACAGGATTAGATCTCTCACTTCCAAATGGGACATTAACGGAGTGAATTATTGCCGTCCACAATCTTTCCTCTTTTCCACTTTCCAAATTTTCTTTAAATTCAATTTAAATTTAAATACAAAATGTCTCTAAATTGTTCTTCCTCTTCTTGCCTTGCAGATTACCAGCCCCCTCAATATTGAAACGTTGATCGTTTAGAGTCTAGTACAGCATGGAGAAAACGGCGAAAATATCACAATTAAAGTTTTGGAATAAACAGAACAACAACACAAGCAAGGACAAAGACAAGGATGCTGATGCAGTAACGGAAACTAAGAACGGTGCTAACAAAGAGGATTCGAAGGCAGGAAAGCGCAACTGGTTGCATACACCCGAAGCCCTTATCAATGGTCATGTAGTCTATCTAGTCAAAGTAAGTCTGAACTTTTTTTTAAATCAACAAAAAACGCCAAACTAATCTTCCGATCTCTTCTTTTCAGTTCTTTGGCAATGTCCCCGTGGACCAACCCAAGGGTATTGAAGTCGTCAAGGATACCATACGTAAACTGCAATTTGCCCAACAAATGAAGAAGGCCGAAACGGGTACACAGGAGAAATTCAAAAAAGTCGAAATCACCATTAGTGTCGATGGTGTAGCCGTGCAGGAGCCACGCACCCAAAAGATTCTCCATCAGTTCCCGCTGCACAATATCTCGTATTGTGCCGACGAGAAAGGTGTCAAGAAATTCTTTAGTTTTATTGCGAAAACTGTAAAGCCCGCAGCGGGAGATACGAGCAGCTCCAATGGTCGCGGCAGTAGTCCCGACGGTTCGACCCAGTCGTCATCAACCACCGAAGATACACATGAATGTTTTGTTTTCATTTCGAATAAGTTGGCATCGGATATAACATTGACCATCGGTCAGGCATTTGAATTGGCATTTAGGTAAGGATTTGCACATAGACAACATTTTCGGAAAGACTTCTCATAGTAGATAAGATAGAAAACCAAATCGCATTTTCATAGAAGACCTGAAGTTCTTCTTATAAAGAACTCGAATCGATTGTAGAGAAGAATGTTTTCAATTAGATCACATAGAAACATCAAAGTATTCTCAAAGGGGCCCAAGAGTTTTTTTCATTGAACGTTTTTTTTTTCGTTCAAAGAACAGCTCGAAGTTCTTCCTTTAAAAGATAAGAAGGTTTTTCTATTAGAAGAGCCTTAATTATTCTCATAGAAGTTCCGAAGTTCTCTAATAAAAGTTATTCTCAAAGATGAGCAAAAGTTGTTTTTTTTATAGAAGACCAGTAGATCTTCTCCAAGAACACACGAAGTTCTTCTCAAAGAAATTCCGAAAATCTTCTCATAGTAGGACTGAAGGTCTTCTCTTAGAAGACCCAAAGTTCTTATCATAGAAAACCAAATGGTTTTTTCTTCTATGAAGAAGAAGACCTTCAGCTCTTCTATGAAGAAGAAGACCTTCAGCTCGTCTATGAAGAAGAAGACCTTCAGCTCTTCTATGAAGAAGAAGAACTTCAGCTCGTCTATGATGAAGAAGAAAACCTTCAGCTCTTCTATGAAGAAGAAGACCTTCAGCTCTTCTATGCAGAAGAAGAAAACCTTCAGCTCTTCTATGAAGAAGAAAAAGACCTTCAGCTCTTCTATGAAGAAGACCTTCAGCTCTTCTATGAAGAAGACCTTCAGCTCTTCTATGCAGAACAAGAAAACCTTCAGCTCTTCTATGAAGAAGACCTTCAGCTATTCTATGAAAAAGAAGATCTTCAGCTCTTCTACTAAGAAAAATAAGACCTTCAGCTCTTCTATGAAGCAGAAAAAGTTCTTCAGTTGTAGAGATGACTAGAATCTGTAGTAGACGTTCAGTTCTTCAGTATTGGAAATCTTCTGTTCTATTTTAAACTCTCTTCTAATCTCATGTGCTCTCTCTTCCAGAAAATATGTTAGCACCACAGAGAAAACGGAACTTGGCAAGGCCCAACAACAGATTGCCGATTTAGAGAAAACGGTCAACATCTATAAGAATCGACTGAGAGATTTATCCCAAAAGTTGTCGAAATCCGATTTAGATGGATATTTGTTTAAACAAAATATCAAAGACATTTTGGAAGTACCAGCACAACAACAGACCGTGACCACAAATGGTGATGCATCACAGAATTTGACAAATGGATCAAATGGTCTGTCAAATCACGATGATAAGACCCTTTTGATTGATACCAATTCGACAAATTCGCTGAAATCTTCACTGTTCTTACCCGCTGTACCGCCACGTAACAATAACAACAACACCACAACCAATAAATCCATGAATAATAATGCCCAAAAGATGGAGGAGCTATTATTGAATTCCGATTCGGATAGTGATTTTGATCCGCGGGCTGAGGAATCGACGGATGGCAATAGCACTGGAAGTGGTAAAAATATTAGCAATGATTTGTTTGGTTTCGAGCCATCGAATTCGTTTGGTCAACAGCTGTTCTACAACAACAATGATAATAAATTCCATAATAATAACAACAACAATACCAGCATTATTAGCAATAACACATTCAGTGAATTGACCGTAACACCACCATTGTGTAAGTAGTTTGAAATTTTGAAAATCTATTTTCAATATTACAATTTAAACTGTTCTAATTTTTAGTGGCTCCACCACCCAAAGTCTCGGCATCACGTCGCAGTACCTCGGTCACCAACAGCACTTCACCAAATGCCATTAACAATTTAATGACCAATGGCAACAACAACAACAACAATCTTGCCGATCTCTTTGGTTCGGATCCCTTTGATACATCCAACACGGTCAATCACCACCATCAAAGTATTTTCCCCCAGAAGCTGAGTAAAATTTCCGTAGATGATTTCACATTGGAAAGTTTGGACCCCTTGAGGAAATGATTTCCTTCCTCCCCGACACCTTCGAAGGGAACAAAACAAAAAAGAGAGCGCATGGTAGCCAGTTGTTTTATTGTTTGTTTGTAAAATTAAATCTTTCCAATGGGGCGGATCATTGGTTTTGTTCGATCCACAACCCAAGAGATGTGTAATATTGTCAAAAAACGAGAAAAAAAAATATATTCTAAACTATATAAACTGTATAATGATTAGTTTACTTTCACAACTTCCTACCCACATCCCATCCCCAATCTCCCCTCTCTCTCTCTCTCTCTCTCTCTCTCTCTTTAAATAATGTTATTAATTTAAGAATATTATCCGTATAATCTTAGTTATGTATTTATGTTGAATGTATGTGTGATTGGATACAAGTGATTATGAAAAACCCCCTACTCTCCAAAAATGAAATCGTTAAAATAAATTATAAACAGCCTTCTATTATTACCCCAGTATTTTTAGAAGAACAAAATATTTGTGGAAAAGAAACAGTGTTATCATCAACATCAAATTTAGCCCAATTTGAATAAATGTATTTGTATTTTGTATAAAATAAATAATATTATTATTATTAATCGTTTATTTGATAAATAAGAATAAATTTATAATAAAACAAAAATAAATAATCATTATTTTTTTTAATGAATCGGAAAGGATATGGTATATATTTGATTTAATTTATGGATATAGTAGTAGGATCTTCTATGAAGAAGAAGACCTTCAGATTTTCTATGAAGGAGAAGAAGACCTTCAGCTCTTCTATGAAGAAGAAGAACACCTTCAGCAATTCTATGA
Organism: Musca vetustissima; assembly: GCF_032173495.1. NCBI lineage: Eukaryota > Metazoa > Arthropoda > Insecta > Diptera > Muscidae > Musca > Musca vetustissima. Next base: position 24,312 of record NW_026887314.1, read on the forward strand.
AGAAGAAGAAGACCTTCAGTTCTTCTATGAAGAAGAAGATGACCTTCAGCTCTTCTATGAAGAAGACCTTCAGCTCTTTTATGAAGAAGAATAAGAATAAATTTATAATAAAACAGAAATAAATAATCATTATTTTTTAATGAATCGGAAAGGATATGGTATATATTTGGTTCATTTATGGATAGAGTAGTAGGATCAAATACTTACTTATGTTTCGACGAGGTTTTGCAGGACGAATAGAGGGGGTAAGTTCAATTTATTCATCATCTTCTAAGTTTCTGAAACTGAGCAGTCTTTCGATTTTGTGGCCTAGGAATCTTGAATATTCGAAATATATTAATCAAAAACAAATGCTTCTTTAAGATAGCACAGACGGCCCAACTTATTTTGGAACCTTTAACCTTAACTGGCTTAGGCACGTATGTCTTGTTCGCAGCTCTTCCAATAAATATATCCCAAATATATCGAAAATTGGGCGGTGCCTTTATATATGAGGGCTATGCCTAAACATGAACCGATATAGCCCATCTTCGAACTTAATCTGCCTGCAGACAAAAGACAACTCTATGCAAAATTTTGGCCATCTATCTCAATTCCTTCAAAAGCATGATTACAACAGACGGACGGACGACCATGGCTAGATCGTCTTAGAATTATTCTGATTGGCTTTAACATGGCAAAGCCCAGGCTTATTTTGGTCCCTCTTCCATCGCAGTTGTAGACACTGACGTCCCTGCTGTGTCACCTGGTTTGGTATTTTGGTAGCTATTTTTATCACCCGTTTAAATAGTGAGCTCATATGTGCCGAGAGTTCATCCATAACAACTATCAAAAATTGGGTTGAGGCGTCGGGTTAGTTGCCCATAATCGGGAGAAAGAGAGAACCAAAGAGAACCAATCCCTCCTAATTTTTACAACCTTCGCAAACGTTCTGCGAATCTGCAGTTTTCGCTTTGGCGGATGTACTCAAGAAGTACAAAGTCGATATTATTTTGCCTTATAGGAAATGCGATGGAAAGGGACTGGCGTAAGTAACTCAGATGATGCCATGAAACGAGACATTAATTTGGCTGCGGATTTATGGTTAACAGGAGAATAAAAGACCTCGTCTCCAGATTCACTACAGTAGTTTAGCAAATTGCGATAATCCGCATAAAACGATGTTCTTCCACATCAATCTTATTTGCGCCCATGATCCAACGGAAGACAAAGATGAACAGACCAATGACATATTTTACGAGCGCATAGAAACAGCATACGACCGCTGCCCTGGCCATGACATTAAAATGTTGCTAGGATATTTTAATGCAAAAGTCGGAAGGGAAAATATTTTTGGTCTCACAGATGGAAAATTCAGCCTCCATGAAGAAACATACGACAACGACATGAGGTTGACTGACTTCGCAGCAGAAAAAAGCATGGTAGTTAGCAGCACCACATTCAAGCATCTCGATATACCCAAAGCCATTTGGATTTTTCCCGATCAAGCAACGAGAAATCAAATAGATAAAGTTGGGATCTAACACAACACGGAAACTCAACGCCGAAAAGCTATTGGGTACCAAAGACCACCATCAAGAAACCCATTGCACAACACTGGTGTACAGGAGTCAAAAATAAGTCCGGAAATGTTACCAATGAGTAAAATACCAAACCGAAGGCTTTGGTACAGGCACATCCTCCTGTAGAGATGAAGATGAAAACCTGGTGACAAATACAGACAGCGTGTTGGGGATCTGGAAGGAGTATTTTGCAAAGCTTCCGGTATTAAATAGTGACGGCGAAGAAGATACCTCTGAACCAATTAGAGATGACTGTAGCCAAGATGAGGTCAGGATAGCAATTAATCGGCTGAAGAATAATAAAGCAGCGGGTGCCGATGGATAACTGCACCATGTCGAGTATATAAAAATGTTCTTAAAATGGTCGGGTACTTGGTCTTCCTTAAATCAATCAGGAAATATGGAGCTAACCAATAAACATGGTTCAATATTGATAATTTTTAGTAAATTTATGGCTTGGGCTATGAAGGCTATATGAGCCGCTCAGCAAGAATTGAACTTCATAATGTAGAATGGATAACGGCGCTAATCTTTATTATTCTGCAATTATATTATAAATATAAGAAGTTAAGACTATACCAAAGCATTTGACTCTTAAATTAAAGATTTTTCTAAAGGTAGAATTAAACGAATAGCTCAAGTGTGTTTACGAATTACCAAAAAAAGTGATTAAATTGAAAAACAAAATTTTCAATTTGCTATTTCGTTGCTAGAAATACTTGATTAATAATTTTGCTACATACCTTAACTTCTTTTGTTATTATTATTATTAGGAAAAACTGTCAGAAATTCGTGCGAAATGACAATATTTTATTAAATACGTTCTTAATAAAAATGTTTTATATATTTGTTTTTTTTATGTTTTTTGTTTTTATTTTCTACACAACGCTAGTTTCTCTTTTATTTGTTATGTATATATTTATTTTTTTTCTTAAAAAATTAGGAAACAAACACAATAAAACGGACACACAAAGATAAACAATTATAAAACTACAACACAATATTGTGTTTAAAGCAAGTTAGTAAGTTTTTTGTTTCGTTTTTACTCTTCTTAATTAATATTTTGTTTTGTTTTTTTTTTTTTTAATAAATTGTGGAATTTGTTCTTGTAATAAATAGTAAATATGCTTTTGTTGAGTCTCATTTGTGTAGAACATAAACAGTTTTTGTTTCCATACAAAATACTCGGTTGGTTTCCTGATATCGATTTTTGTTTTTTTTTTAAGACTATAAGCTAAGTTTTTTTGAAGGTTTTAATTTTTGTGCTAGAAATGTTACAAAAAACATATCGTCGTCATACTGTTGTCGCTTGGAATTCGTGTAGGTTATTTGGGATTCGACTATAATATTTGGGATTCGAAATAAAGAAGAATCTTGTCAAAATCTGATAATCCGCTTGTTGTTGACCGCGAGTGCTGTTGAGCGTTTGGTGTCACATTGCTGTTTGCAGTTCATGATGTTGTTGTTGCTGTTTTGGTTATTGCATATACCCTGCACTGTTGTTGTGGCGGTGTCCTGTTGGCCATGGACTTCATTTCTCCAGATCTTAAATGGCTCCATTGATACGTTTCGGTCCCGTGGCATTCATTTGCCGGGTATTCATATCGGAATTCTAAAAATAATTTTGTTATTTTTTTACATAAATTTGTGGATGTTGTAAAAATGTTATTATTAAAGCCATACAATACGCTTTTGGGGTGAACTAGTGCACAGTTTGAATACAAATCGTGTGTATTTCTAAAGAATATAAGTGTAAATAAAAATAAAAAGAACCAAAAAAAATAATAGAATTTTAAACTCGACCATACCAACCCCCTATACGTCCATTAAAAAATCCATAAAAAAGCTACTCGAAAACCCGAGATAAAAGAAATATAAGTTTTGTACCAGGCCAGACTTTTTGAGGTTTCTCAGGCACAACTACCTTATGAACTTCCGAGATCGGGCCAGCCTTTGATTTTCTATGAGAAAGATCATTCTCCATTCCTCTATTAAAAAAAACAAAGATCTCCGTATGTTTTGGTCTTCTGGGAAGAAGGTCTTCAATGAAGAAAACATCGTTCTGATATGACAAATTTCGGGTGTTCTGGTGTGGGGAAAACTTTTAATTTCAAACTTGAATTTTCAAATCAAAGGTCTTCTACAAACAAAATCATTCAGGTCTATCATGAAGGCCATCTTCTGGTCTTCTATGGTATTCCAGGAAGAAGAATAAGTCTATCCTCTGGTCTTCAATTCCCACCATTTGGTATTCCAGGAAGAACATCTTTAGATCTTCTATTAAGAAGACCACCTTCTGATTTTTATGTAGATCTGATGGTGGGTTTCTATTAAAAAAAAACTCTTCTGGTATTCTATTAGGTATTCGGTATTCCAAAAAGAATAATCCACTCTTTGAGTTTCTTTTAACAAAATCAACATTTTGAAGAAGAAAACCTTCAGTTCCTGTATTAAAAAGAAGACCTTTAGTTTTGCTGTGAGGAATTATACCTTTTCTGAAGACCTTCGCATCTGCTAAGAGGAAGAACACCTTCAGCTCAACTATGGAGAAGAAGACATTCAGCTCACAGCCTATGACCCAAAACAACAGAGTGAAAATCGTGTCAGCCGATTTCTTTTCGGTTCACAGTAGCCATATCGCTTATGTTGCCCAAAATCAACGCCATATTCGCAGTGGACTGAAATAGAACGTGGCTTACAGTAGAACAACAGGACCGTCGTTCTTATTTGAAACGTTGGACGTAGGGGATGATAGATACCAAGCAACGGCTCTATTTTTAACATGGCGAAGCCCAGGCTTACCTTGGTACCTTTTTCATCTCAATTGTGACAGCGGTGTCACCTGAGGTAGCTACTTTCATCATCCATCGAATTAGTGAACTGATATGTGCCACGAGTTCACCCATTAGAACTAAAAAAATGGATTGAGGCGTCGGGTTAGTTCCCCACACTCGGAAATCCCTACTACAAGGAGAAAGCAACGAAAAAGAAAACCAAACCGCCTAATATTGACGACACCCGAAAACTTATCGTGATGCTTTCTGCACTTGGAATGTGCGCACGTTGCACAAAATCGGCGAAGTTCTCGCGTTGGCGGATGTACTAACGAAGTACAAAACCGATATTATTGCCTTACAGGAAATGCGACGATTATGTACTGTATTATAGCTGCCATGAAACGCGACATGAATTCGGATGCGGATTTATGGTTAAAAAGAGAATAAAAGACCTCGTCCAGTAGATGAGCGATTGCTATAATCCGTATTAAAGTTATTCTACATCAGTCTTATTTGCGCCTATGCTCCGACGGAAGACAAAGATGAGCAGACCAAAGACATATTTTACGAGCGCCTAAAAATACAATATGACCGCTGCCCTGGCCATGACATTAAAATTCTGCTAGGAGATTTTAATACAAAAATCGGAAGGGAAACTATTCTTGGCCCCACCGTCGTAAAAATTCAACCTCGTTGAAGAAACATACGACAACGACATGAGTTTGATTGACTTCGCGGCAGTAAAAAACAGGGTAGTTAAAAGTACCAAGAATCTTGATATACAGAAGGCCTCTTGGATTTCTCCCGCTCAAGCAAGGAGAAATCAAATTTATCATATTGTGATAGACTGAAGGCATTCAGGAGCGAGGAGCCAATATCGATTCAGACCACTATTTTGTAGCAGCCAAGGTTCGCACTCGTCTTAATGCGCAAGCAGCAAAGGTACGATCTAACACAACACGGAAACTCGACGTCGAAAACCTGCAAACACAACAGATAGCAGAACAATCAGGAGTGTCGTAATGCTACTGTGATGAAAAATGCAGTGTATATGGCAACCATGTAAACAGTAGCAACACGCAACGCGAAAGGGAATTGTCGGGGCAAAAGGAGAAATGAGTAACATGTTTTTTGAAAAAGAAGAAAGAAAAAAACGACAGCTTGAGCAAATCGAGCAAATGAGCAGGCACATCCTCTTGTAGCGAAGAAGAAGGAAACTTGGTGACAGATGCAGACAGCGTGTGAGGATCTGGAATGTGCAATTTGCAAAGCTTCTGGTATCAAGTAGTAACGATGAAGAAGATACCCCGAGAACCAATAAGAGATAACGGTATAGATTGTACATCACCTAGCCAAGCAATTAATTGGCTAAAGACTAGCAATTAATTGGCTAAAGACTAATAAAGCAGCAGGTGCCGATGGTGGTCTATTCAAGACCGGTGGTCAGACGCATGCACCAACTGATTAGTAAATTTTTTCTAGAGGAATGCATGCCCAATGATTGGAACCTCAGCATCATGTGGCTCGTGCACAAAAAGGAGAAAAGACAATATGAGGCAACTATAGAGGAATTAGTCTCCTTCGCACCGCGTATAAAGTGCTATCCAGCGTACAGTGTGAACGACTGAAGTCAATGATCATTGACATTATTGGACCATACTAATCCGGCTTCAGACCTATATAGATCAGATTTTCACACTGCGACAAATCCTGGAAAATTTGACTATAAAGCCGCATTCAACAGCCCTATGCAGGATAACTTTAACTGGCACAAGGTCGGAGCCCCTCAGAACCAAACGAGGATTTTTACACATCTTGCTGGAACAGGTCATATGAGAGGCAAAGGTGAACAGAAATGGCACTCTGTACACCAAACAACACATGTTACTCGCCTACGCCGATGACATCGACACAATGGGTCGAACATTGCTAGCGGTAACAGCGATCTTTGAACTAATTGAGAAGAGTCTGCCAAAGTGGGTATGACAGTAAATGGCGAGAAGATCAAGATGATGGTATCAACGCGCAAGACGTCCAGTAGACTCGGACCAATTGTGGAACTTGAGATCTGCAGCTTCGAGGTAGTGAACGATTTTATATACCTTGGTATCGCCATAAGCAAAACTAATAACATCAGCTTTGAAATCCGGAGAAGGATAGTCTTGGCCAATAGATGCTACTATGGTCTAAGTAAGCAATTCAATAGCAAGGTGACCTCTCGCCATATCAAACTCGCACTCTACAAGACGCTGATACTACCCGTGCTACCTCGGTCTCGGTCATGTTGTGAGAATGGATGAAGATGCCCCAGTTCACACAGAAGGGGAAGGTCACAAATTCAATGGAAAAAGATCAAGTGGAAGACAACATTTCGAAATATGGTCTTTTAAATTACTTTTTTAGGTTCGGCTTATGGAACAAATGTTCTGTCACAAGCTAGCTAAGTAAGGGAGATAATCTTTAGATCTTCTATTATGAAGACCAATTTTTTGATTTTCTAACCTGATGGTAGTCTTGTATTAAAAAAAAACAACATTTTTGGTCTTCTATGAGGTATTTGAACTTTGGGCTTCTATTAAAGGCCTGGAAAATGGGGAGGTTGGTACTACTACTGTAGCCAAGCAAAGAGGTGCATGGTACGTCGATTTCACTTCCGTCCCCAGAAAATAATTATATTTTCATTCGACCAAAATCAACAGCATATTCGCAGAAAACTGAACCAGAATAGGTCCTAGGTCCTTGTTTGAAACATTGGATAATCAAATATATGTGTGGAGGCCTGTTACATATGGAATTCAAAAACAGTAGCCAAATAACCGTGAGTGAAACAGGAAGTTCCCCAGGGAGATGTTCTACCTTTCTGAAATTCCATAACTGCGAGAATTCGTAGTGTATGCGAATGATGATGGAGTCGGGTCCCATTATCGATGGCATATGTGAAATGTTAAATTTCTATATAGGTGAACTGTACCAAAGTACAGTTCTTTCATCTGAAGAATATGAAAATATCCGACGCCAAATTCACAGCCACACTATTTATCACATGAATGAACTCCTGCTGAACATAATAGTCAAAGGGGCACAAATTTGGACCACAAATTACCGCAAAATGTTGGCTGTAAAGTTCAACAAAGTTGAAACAGTAACAACGTTCTTAGCTTTTTCATAGTAGGTTGGGTTTTCCGAGAGTGTGCAACTAACCCGACGCCTCAACCCATTTTTTATAGTTCTTATGGGTGAACTCGCGGCACATATTAGCTGACTATTTCATCGGGTGATGAGAATAGCTCCCCAGGTGGCACCGCGGCAGCTCTTGGGGTGAGGTGAGGCAGCTCTTGGGGTTTTTGAGAGAAAAATTCTCCGAAAGATCTACGGGCCGATCTGCGTCGACGGTGAATATCGGCGTCGAATGAACCACGAGCTTTACAATTTATACGCGGACATCGACATAGTCAGTCGTATTGAGCTGCAGCGACTACGGTGGCTAGGCCATGTTATGCGGATGAATGAAAATGCCCCAGCTCAAAAGGCATATACAAATGAGCCAACTGATGGTTCCCGTAGAAGGGGAAGGCCACGAATTAGATGGAAAGACCAAGTAGAAAACAACATCTTGGAACGTGGTCTTCCAAATTGGTGGACTTGTGGACAAGACCGACGCGCTTGGAAATCTTTTTTAAGCTCGGCTTATGGAACAACCGTTCTGTAACAAGCCAGCTAAGTAAGTAAGTAACAACGTTCTCAAGTCCCTTATCGACAGGTCTTGGGGTGCGGACAAAGAAACCTTGTTGACATTTTTCAAAGCAAAAGGTCCGTTTGTGGTACGCTATACGGCACTGGTGCGGTATGAGAATGTCAGCACTGAGAAGGGTGACACCTTATGACAAGAGTGGATCATTTATATAAGGAAGTGGAGACCTTTCCCGCATCCCGACACAACAGAATGTTGTCGCTGTATCCGGAACCATCTATGCCATTACCCAGCACGTTATGGGAGAACGTCATGATCAAGAAGGAGCGAGAGAGAGGTCCAAAGGTATAATAGACAACCCATAGATTCACAGGCCTATCCTCCAAAAATGAATGACATTCACGTGAAAACAGTAATCCTGACTATGGACCAATACCAGTACTTGGACAGCAAAAGAAGGACAGCTGCCTACGCAAACGCTAGTGGTTTTAAACCAACTAAGATCACAATGGTGCAGCCTCCCCAATACGTATTATGCCCGAATCACGCTGCATGTGTTAAACCAACTCCAGATGCTTTTTGAATGCAAACAATCCAGGTTGTAAACTTTTTACACCTGACAATGGAGGAGTCCGAATCAGATTAATTTTGAAAAAAAACACAACAAATATATATTTAGTAGTTGTAACAACAACAAAAGTCAAGTCATATTTGACGACCTGGGAAAGTGTGTGTAAAAATTAAATATACCAACAAAAGTGCGAAAGTTTCCACCACCCGCCCGATTTAAAGTGATAGTTATAACAAGTGTATGTAAATGCTAATAGTTAATAATTCAAATATTAAATTTTAACTACAAATAAAATAAATATAAAAAAGTGTTTAGTGGTCTATAAAATTTATAAAAAATGCATTCATTTTATTTCACTTAATAAAATAATTAATAATCATAAAAAAAATTAAAAACAAATAGATAATTTTTTGCGCTAAACTATTTAACACTATCATGTTTGGTCAGTCTACATTTTTAAAGCCAATTTTTGGTTAAATACAATTTGTACAATTACAATTAGGTTTTTTTTAAATTCTATTAAATAATATAAACCAACACAAGTTCAATATGTAGCCTAATGCCCTTTGGAACGAATAAGACTGTATAGATAACGCCATCGATTTGAAAAGTCCTGGAAAAAATATTGATTTTTTTTTGCATTGAATAGAAAATAAATAAAAGAAGAAGAAAGAAAAAAAGAAAGAGAGAGAGAAAACAAAGAATAAACAGAAATTTATAAAAGAAATACGTTTTTGTTAGAGGAGGAGGGAAATCGGAAAGCCAATTGGAGGAAAAAATGAGAAGTGTTTGAGGGAAAATGTGTTTTGATAACAACAATATAGGAGACACATATCATTAGGGACACATTGATTGGTAATATTGGTTCATGTTGCAAAATATCACAAGAGTTGTAGCCAGATTACATCAGTGTATTTTCAAGAATTTATATAGTAGGATACATTTTTTAGATTTTGACTACATAGACCAAAAGAAGTAGCTAGGATAATATAACCAAAAATTACCCTATCACACTTGAAGTGTAATTTTTGTCTTCTTTGCCTAGCACGGCTATGAAAATATCATATGCCCTATACAGAAGCATTCTTCAATGTTTTCTATGAAAAATATAATAACTTATGCTATATAATCTTAGAATTTGTAATAAGGGCAATATACCAACGTTCGTTAATAGATTGAGAGGTGATGTCATTGACATAACCCTCACTAATATGGACGACACTCGGGTTATGAACTGGGAAGTATCTGAGAAATACTGATTTTCAGATCATAGACTGATATTTTTCCAGGTTCCTACCTCCAGAGGTAAACAGAAGCCTTATAGGAAGCCTCGGAAGACAAATTCATAAAAATCTCATAACGGTTGAGGATGTTGAGGAAGGTGTGAACAATGTCACGGTCGCTCTTCTGAAGAGCTACAAGGCTTCACATCCTTTAACATACGCTGGGAAAAGATCTCAGCCGGTATGGTGGTTATAAAACCTTGCATCCTTGAGGAAGACTGCAAGGAAAGTATACAATAGAACTAGTAGGATAAAACTCAGTACAGATTGGGACGTTTATAGAGAACAGTTCAATAGGTATAAGAGTGAAATCAAGAAGGCTAAACGTGAGTCTTGGGTCGGCTATAGTGAGTCAACGAAGCGACCAGATTTCGCAGAGTACAATCTAAAGATCCAAAAGCTATAGTTAATCGAAGGAATCAACGAAGCGGCCAGATTTCACAGAGTACTATCTAAAGATCCAAAAGCTATAGGTGGTATTAAGCGAAGTGACGGAACGTGGACAAACTATAGCAGTGAGACTCTTGATCTTCTATCGTCAACTCACTTTCCTGGTTGTATGGACCTTAATGAGGGTGTGCAGTGTACGCATCAGCATATGGTTCGAACGAGGGAGGAGGAGAAGCTGATAACAAAAACACTATAAGCCACCCAAAAATGGTATGGGCGATAAATAGTTTTCAACCCTATAAATTGCCTAATTCAGATGACATAATACAGGCCATGCTGCAACACGCAGATGAACGAGTATTAGCCTCTCTGCAAGAAATTTTTAGGGCTTGTTTACTTCTATCGTACATACCTAGTCTATGGAATGAGAGGTAACAATGACATTCATCCCGAAAGCCGGGAAGCCGAGTAAAGGATTATAGACCGATTAGCTCTCTTCCTCTCTAATCAAAACTTTAAAAAGGTTACAAGACTTAGAAATTAGAAATACTATTAATCAAAGCAAACTTAGCAAATCCCAGCATGCATACATCAAAGACAAATCAGTGGATACAGTCTTACATGAGGTGGTTGGACGCATTGAGAATAATATGGAGTCCTCTGGCTACACTTTGACAGCATTCCTCGACATTGGGGGAGTTTTCAACAATGTGAAGCTAGATGTCATCCATTCTGTTCTCGTAAGCTCAGGTATACCCTCACTCCTAAAGCAATGGATTGATAGAATGCTGGAAAGCAGAATTATTAACTCAATCTTAGGAGAGAGTTCCCTGAAGAAATCTGTCAACAGATGCACACCGGAAGGGAGTATTATCCCCCCTTGAAATTCGATCATCTTAAAATGAAGGTTGTAGCCTATGTCGATGATGTAGTCTTGCTGGTTGGTGGGAAATTTCTAATGACAATTTCAGATATTATCCAGTGTGCCTTTTCAACTCTGTCTAACTGTCTTGGTGTAAACCCCACTAAGACAGAATTGGTGCTCTTCACTAGGAAAAGTAATATTCATAGTTTCCGCTTGCCATCTTTGGTTATTTTAACCATGTCAAAGTCTTAAGAAAGCTTTGGATCTGCTTGATCAAATATACGGCAATAATCCACTCCATTAATATCCTATTTGGAAGTGAGAGATTTAGTCCTGCAGTAACCTTTTATTATCCCTACAATGATTCTAATCAATTGTTTCCAGCTCTTCCTCATCCTCACCTATACGACAAAAATCCACTCCGTTAATGTACCATTTGGTAGTGAGATATCTAATCCTGCAGTGACCTGTTATGATCCACACAACGATTTTAATCACACTCTATTATGAGACAACAGCGAAGAAGTTCTACGGCAAGAAAATTCTGGCCAGATGGTTTTGAAATCCTGCATCCAGGTTGAGATGATACTGATTTTGCCAATAAAGTAACCAATAGGAGATTGTGGAGATCCCTATGTCGCTAGATTGGACAACAGAGAATCCCCTCGAACAAGCTCATCGCCTATCTCAATCCCTTCTATGTTTCTATGTCGTGGAACCCAACATAATATATTAACCATCCGTCGTATATCATGAAGTGCATCCTTGCAATTACGAACCGCTTTTGAGTTTATAGTGCACGACTTTAAAGCCTTAAGGGCCGCCTGACTATTGACATATATAGTCATCGGTCCTATGTTGTCGGCAAATAAGTGTTTTGACTTTCTCAGCCGCTTTCGTGATTGCAAGGATTTCTGCATGAAAAACGCTGCAATTATCGTTACGACCTTTACATACAGCCAGTGTATAATCTCTGGTTTTAGACCCCAACTCTTACATATAGAGTTTTTACAGGAGTAGAGTGCTGTTAGTTCTTTTTTGTACGTTCCTCAACATTCCTTTTCCATGTTAGTTTGTGGTCGAGGACTACTGTACCAAGGTATTTTGCTTCTAAGGAAAGGGCTAAGGTAACTCTACCCAAGGATGGCAATCGAAGTTTTGGTTATGTCTTCATGGGGTTTACACCAAAACCATTGGTGTGTGCCCAGTTGGTCAGAGTTAAAAGGGCATTATATCGGAAATAGTGGGCAGAAAGTTCCCAGCGACCTTTATCTTAAGGTGATCGGATTTCAGCAGTATACCATTTATAACCAGAAGCCATAGTAGAGGAGATAATACTCCCCTTTGTGGTGTGCCTCTATTGACAGATTTCCACACGGATCTCTCACCAATGATAATTCTGCTTTTCATCATTCTATCAAGAAAATCCGTTAGAAGGGAGGGGATACCTGAACTATCGAGAGCAGAATGTATACCCTTCAGCTTCACATTGTTGAAGGCTGTTTCGTTGTCAAGGAACGCAGCCAATGTGTAACCGTTGGTCTCAATATTGATCTTTGAAGATAATTTTGTGTTGATTTTTGGATCGTACTTTATTATCATGCTCAGTAATTTCCTTGATTTCGTGTTACAATTGATTAATACCATCCGATGCTAGTGAGTGTTATTATAACAAAATGTTCTCGCGAACGTCTACTCAAAAAAAAAAAAAAGATTTAAAATACAATTGAAAAAATTGAATTGAATATTTTTATAATTTTTAATTACTGGAAAGATGTAGGGAAATAGGATGAAAATGACTTTCTTTAATAATGATAAAATTTTGAAATACAAAAAATTAAAACATATTTACTCTGTTGGGGTTTTGGGATTGTTCACATAAATAATAGTACTCTCGTAAAACAATTAGAAGACAAAATACAAATTCGAAAGTTTGTTGTAACAAAACAAACAAAATACAGTTTCTGTTTTACTTTTCATTTATTGTTTAAAATAGGTTTGTGCTCGACGTTGATGTTGAGTTAGATTTCACTTAACAATAATAGATATCCAAAATAACAAACAAATAAAAAACAATAATACAATGTATTTTGTTTTACTAAAATTAAAAAAAAAAACTAAACTTAATTTTAAATTAATAATTACAAATTAAATAGGTTTTTTGTTTCGATATAAATTTTCTTTGTTTTTTAAGATTTTTTACATTGAGAATGTGATATACAAAGGTAGGTAGGCAGATAGTTATAGAATAGATTTCAGAATAAAATAGATAAATAAGAAACAAAAAGAAAGCAATCAACCATTTGGTTTGTGGTCTGTATATATATGTTGGATATTATTAATTAAAAATAAAAACTATAACTCTAGCAAATAAATAAAAGCCAGTATTTTTTGTTGCTTCTTATAAACAAGACAAAGAATAACTACATTCCTTGCAAAGAAACTACAGCAAAACAAGATTTAACAATTACAACATATAGACAAAACTGATGGATAAACTAATAATTTGTCCAAGAGTTTTGTTTATGACATACACAGCTCATCACATAATAATTATCATTTTTTTTTGTCTCGAAAACCGAAATAACATTTTTCTTTTGTTTTTGACAATTTTGGAATGTCCACCAAAATTAGTATAATTAATAAACTAAATACAGATTTTGTTGTTGTTTTATAAACATGCTTTAAAATTAAATGCCAAACGAATAATAGTAATAATTACAATAAATAACTACAAGAATTTTGTTTTTTACAACTAAGAAAAAAATAGCCAAAAGATATTAAAGATTATCCAGAACCCTTTTTTTCAAAGATTTTTATGAAAGAAAGAACCCAAATTAACACAGCCCTTAAAATCTCTTTTTTTGGATTAGTATTTTTTTATACAAACAGAGGACACTACATTCTAAAACCAATTAAATTAGTAGTAGAAAATGAGATGTGATTGGGGTGTTGCAGTAGTTTTTTTAGGTTATGTAGATAATTTTTGGTAGGTGGGTTGGTTGGTTGGTTCGTGTTTGCTTGGGATTGTGTGTTAGCTGTGTGAATATTTATAATTCATTTGATTGGATCAATTGGAGGCGTGTATGACATCTCGTTTCCTTTTTGTATGTTTTACCTGATTGGACCAATCACCGGTGGGCACTGTGGCTCTGTAGAATTTCGAACTTGTCTTATTGAAAATTGGCAGCAATTCATTAGCCTCGTCAGATAGAGCCTGTAAAGAAGAAGTGAAGGTGAAAAAAGTGGAAATAAATATTTAAAGAATATTTTCTAAGGACCTTAAAAGGGGGCATGCATTTTTAAAAGAATATTTTCTAATGACCTACTCAAAAGAGGCGTGGATTTTTTAAAGAATATTTTCTAAGGACCTCCTCAAAAGAGGCGTGGATTTTTTAAAGAATATTTTCTAAGGACCTCCTCAAAAGAGGCGTGTATTTTTTAAAGAATATTTTCTAAGGACCTCCTCAAAAGAGACGTGGATTTTTTAAAGAATATTTTCTAAGGACCTCCTCAAAAGAGGCGTGGATTTTTTAAAGAATATTTTCTAAGGACCTCCTCAAAAGAGGCGTGGATTTTTTAAAGAATATTTTCTAAGGACCTCCTCAAAAGAGCCGTGGATTTTTTAAAGAGTATTTTCTAAGGACCTCCTCAAAAGAGGTGTGGATTTTTTAAAGTATATTCTCTAAGGATCTCAAAAGAGGCGTAGATTTTTTAAAGTATATTCTCTAAGGATCTCAAAAGAGGCGTAGATTTTTTAAAGTATATTCTCTAAGGATCTCAAAAGAGGCGTGGATTTTTTAAAGTATATTCTCTAAGGATCTAAAAAAAAGGCGTGGATTTTTTAAAGTATATTCTCTAAGGATCTCAAAAGAGGCGTGGATTTTTTAAAGTATATTCTCTAAGGATCTCAAAAGAGGCGTGGATTTTTTAAAGAATATTCTCTAAGGATCTCAAAAGAGGCGTGGATTTTTATAGAATATTCTCTAAGGATCTCAAAAGAGGCGTGTTTTTTTTTAAAGTATATTCTCTAAGGATCTCAAAAGAGGCGTGGATTTTTTAAAGTATATTCTCTAAGGATCTCAAAAGAGGCGTGTTTTTTTTAAAGTATATTCTCTAAGGATCTCAAAAGAGGCGTGTTTTTTTTAAATTATATTCTCTAAGGATCTCAAAAGAGGCGTGGATTTTTTAAAGTATATTCTCTAAGGATCTCAAAAGAGGCGTGGCGAGCTATATCTAAATCTCAAAAGAGGCGTGGCGAGCTATATCTAAATCTCAAAAGAGGCGTGGCGAGCTATATCTAAATCTCAAAAGAGGCGTGTTTTTTAAAGTATATTCTCTAAGGATCACAAAAGAGTATATTCTCTAAGGATCTCAAAAGAGGCGTGGATTTTTTAAAGAATATTCTCTAAGGATCTCAAAAGAGGCGTGGATTTTTTAAAGAATATTCTCTAAGGATCTCAAAAGAGGCGTGTTTTTTTAAAGTATATTCTCTAAGGATCTCAAAAGAGGCGTGGCGAGCTATATCAAAATCTCAAAAGAGGCGTGGCGAGCTATATCTAAATCTCAAAAGAGGCGTGGCGAGCTTTATCAAAATCTCAAAAGAGGCGTGGCGAGCTATATCTAAATCTCAAAAGAGGCGTGGCGAGCTATATCTAAATCTCAAAAGAGGCATAGATTTTTTAAAGAATATTTTCTAAGGACCTCAAAAGAGGCGTGGATTTTTTAAAGAATATTCTCTAAGGATCTCAAAAGAGGCGTGGCGAGCTATATATACGAAAATGTATATGGGAGCTACATCTAAATCTGAGCCGATTTCCACGAAACTCAGCACATATCATTCTAGACTCACTTCAGTACGCTATGCTAAATTTCGTGTAAATCGAAAGATATATAAGGACTTTGGTGCACCGTTTATATCAAATCACCAATTTCAATAGGGTTCGTCCTTGGTCCAAACAAATGATATGTGCCAAATTTCATCCAAATCGGATTATAAATGCGATCTAGACTTTGTTTACAATTTAAAATGAAAAGACGGACGGACGGACGAACATACATAAATCGAAAGTGATTTTATAGGAACTATGGGTCTATCTCGTTTCCTATTTATTAGTGGGGAAAGTATGGCATTGTCGACCGGGGGTTAGTTTCGGATATCGCCACTGATCCTCATTAGATCCCTTAGTTTTTTGTTGGGGAATATTCTCCCCAGATGCTATTTGTAGCTTTAAAAAATCCCTTTATAGCAAACCAACGATATAAACTGCATAATAATTTCGCTGGTGCCTCATATCGAGCTTTACAACCCCTTTTTATATTACAACTCACCTTCAAGTATATAATGGCATCAGTGCCATATCCTTCACATGACAACAAAACAATATCGCCATGGAAGTAACGGGCATATAAACGTGATATGGGTAAACCATAGCCATAACCGGCCAAGGGAACCGTATGTAAATCCGATTTTGAAGGTTGGGGAGCCGTACTGTACATATACTTAAACAATTGATCGGTTTGGGAACGTGGAATGCCGCCACCTTGGTCTGAGATCTGAAAGCAAGACAAAAATTATAATATTTTAATTGAGGAAAAATACACAAAAATTGATGTTCCCCTTACCTTAACACAAATATCTTCTTTGCCACGCACAATTAACACCTTCAACGGTGGCAGTGTATCACATTTATCCTGATCGTGATGTTCAACGACAGCACGCATTGAATTCTTAAACAATTCAAATAGCATATGATATAGATGAGATGGTACATAAACTGTTCGTATCGGCAGCGTTTCACCATCCATTGAATTGTGTTGTTCTATTTGTAGTTCGGGACTAACCAAATAATATTGATCACAAAGGAAACGTGCATTTTCGTAGGCATCTTTAACGACATCCGATATATTACAGGCAGGATCTAAGCAACCAACATGCCGGCCTTGTCGCTCCATTGATTCGCCGAAAAGGAGGGCTGTGGGGAGAAAATAAAATTTGGAAATTGAACAAACATTAGAGGGGGGAAAATAGGCGAAAAATATAATAATGTAATAATTTTTTTAATGAATATATAATGAGCGCCTAGAAACGCCATATGACCGCTGCCCTGTCCATGACATTAAACATCATTATAATGAAAAAAAGGAAGGGAAAATATATGCAAAATATATATAATATAGAAAAATAATGGCAAAGAATTGCCCACTCCCTACAAACTGCAGCAAAAGCAACAATTGGTAGCAAAGACCTCCATCAAGAATCCTGTGGTATGATCAGGAGTGTCGTAATGCTACTGAGAATAAAGGGCAATCCTGCAAACAGTAGTAACACACAATTCAAGAGAGAATTATCGGGATAAAAGGATAAATGAGAAACGTATTTTCAAAAGAAAGAATAAATTACAAGAAAGACTTTGGTGCAGGCACGTCTTCCTGTAGAGATGAAGATGAAAACCTGGCGACAGATACAGACAGCGTATTGATGATCTGGAAGGAGCATTTTGCAAAGCTTCTAGTATTAAGTAGTAACGGTGAAGAAGATACCCCAGAGCCCATAAGAGATGATGATATAGATTGTATAAAACCTAGGCAATATGAGGTCAGAATAGCAATCAATAGGCTGAAGAATAATAAAGCTGGTGCTGATGGATTACCAGCCGAACTATTTAAGGCCGGTGGTCAGACGCTGATCAGGAGCATCTACCAACTGATTAGTACAAATTGGGTGGAGGAATGCATGCCCATGATTGGAACCTCGACATTCTGTGTCACGTGCACAAAAAAGGAGACCGGACTATATGTGCCAACTATATAGGAATTAAGTCTCCATCCCATCGCATATAAAGCCAATGGTCAATGACATTATTGGATCATACCAATGCGGCCTCAGGCCTGGCAAATCCACCATAGACCAGATTTTCACACTGCGCACAATATTGGAAAATACCCACGAGAAACACATCGACACATTTTTTCGACTATAAATCCGTATTCGACCGCTGGAAAAGGTCAAACGAGATACAAATGTGAACAGAAATGACACTCTGTGTACCAAACAGCACATGTTACCCGCCGACACCGATGACATCGATATAATGCGTCGAACATTGCGAGCGGTTACAGCCATCTGAACAAATTGAGAAGGAGTCTGCCACAATGATACTGGCTGTAAATGGCGAGAAGCTGGTGGTATCAAAGGGCAAGACGTCCAGTAGACTCGGACCAACTGTGGCACTTGAAAACTACAGCTTGGAGGTGGTGAACGGTTTATATACATCGGTACTGCCATAAACAAAAGTAAAACTAATAAAATCCGGAGGAGAATAGCGTTGACTAACAGCTATTACTATGGTCTAAGTAAGCAATTCAGAAACAAGGCCACCTCTCGCCAGACCAAACTCACACTCTACAAGACGCTGATACTACCTATACCTATACTTTTTAAGATGATGCATAGGCTTTGAGACAAAAATAAATTCTGACTGTGTGGTACTCTGTCGAAGAGGTGTATATACATAAGGAAGTTAAAAAAGTTGAATATGTAGAGCATATGTGGATACCTGACACAAGCTCTACATATTTAACTATCTAACAAAACCAATTTATCTGTCTCCAAAATGACACCTTGGACACAATTTAACTATATCTCGGAAGGAGAGGGACAGCAACCATATTAATTTATATTCAAATGCATTCCTTATTCTAAATTGTATCGGGGCAAACAAATGCTGTTGCCAAGTATGCATATCTGTTATAAAATAACTAGGACAACAAATAAGATTGCCATGTATAAATATCTCAGAAGTTTTCAATGTAACAAACATCATAAATAACACTTCAGATTAAAGTCCTCCAGTTCGTAGCTAATCAACAAAGAATTGATTATAAAGACTTGGAAGAGAATACACATTGCAAATTACTGTCTGGAGGAACTCATGATTAAAAGACTTTGAACAGAAAACGAAAAAAAAACATTGCAATTTACTGTCTGGCGGGGACTTGTGGAAATTCGCAGACATTTGTCAAAACAAAAAAAGAACATACATGAAGCAACACGATCGATGTACGAGTGTGTGTGTGTGTGATGATTGGCATTTTTTGCACTTACTATGTTGATTGATTAACATGCGTATGCTAATACGTGACATATACAGGCGATCCAAAAAATATTGTATTGAGGTTTCCATGGATGAGTCGACATTGCCATTTTCGGTTTCCTTCATTTCAATGACACCCTGGGCCATTGTTTGGACAACATCACTGTGACGATTGCGTATGTGTTCCAAGGCGCTGCAGAATCTATAAAAAAGGAAACGATATTAATGAAAAGGGAGACAAATTTGTTTTTGTGTTACTTACGATTGTAAATTGTCATAGGTTGGTTCGGCCTTTTCAAATTCCAATACCTCTTCGAAACTTTTCATATACCATGAACTGACTTGACTTACGGAACAGGTGTTGAGTAGATTATCAGGTAATAAAGCGATTTCTTTCATAATATTGGCCAAACGTACCGGAAGTTCTTTACGCAAAAATATAAATGATTTCTTTTCGCAGGCATTTTGACCTGAAAATAAAAAAATAATAAATAAATTAAATATTGTATTGTTTATTAATGATAAGACTTTGTTTATTTATTTCTAATATTTGCAAATATCAAAACAATAACTTTATCAAAGAAAACCCATATAAATTGTTTGGAATATAACATAAAAAGCAAAATAAAGACGTAGTAGAGTTTCAAATAGACTGATCTCAACCTCAACTCTCCATTCTTGCCTATAATTCTTCATAATTTTGACTTAAAATAAATGTCATTGTTATGATTATTAATTACCTTGGGTTTCTAATCGAATAATCGATATAAAACTGCATTTTTTCTTTCTAACTGCAATTTATCAAAATAAATTCTTTAGGTCATTATGGCAATGTTTATCAGCATGAAAAAATAAATAAATATTTATAAAAACTCCGGCCTGGAACAATGATGACGATGATATTATTGTCTAGACAAAATTTGGGTGTTTTTTTTTTTGCAATTTTAGATAAAAGTGTTTGTTTTTATAACATTAATCAGTTTTGGCAAATGTGTGTTAATTATTTAATGCGGCATAGCCCAAATAATTTTATAGATAATGGCGTAGGAGAAAATAATGAAGAGGAATAAAATCCCATGATACATTTTCCATATTGGAAATTTAATTTTCTATATGGAGAAAACATGTGGACACAATTTTATATGTAGAGAATAAATGTAAAAGAGCTTCGACAAGATTTTGTGTGCTGAAAATTCGTCTAATGCAGTAAAATAAAGTAATGCGAAATATAGAAAAAATATATTGAAAATTTTGTAATTCCAGCCTATTAGAAAATATAGATAGGATAAAGTGTTGGAATATTAATTTGGATTGAAAATTAAATCACATGACTACTAAACTCTCTAGTAATGCGAACGAGATTTCTAAAAATTGTTGTCTTTAAATCTTCGGTATACAAGAATTCAGAAATTCGGAAGTAAAGCAAAAATTAGCGTGTTGTAAATCGCAATGAAACACTGTGACCGGGAAAAGTTAATTTTGGGCGACGGTGGGTAAGTGTGATCTAGCCAGTCAAAAATGAGTCGTACAGCCCGATTTCAATTCAGTATCAAAAGACACTTGAGGTGCTACCGCTCCCTGAAAATTGTGAATTAAAATGACTGTTGGAGCGTAGGATTGTGATAGCTTAGGAATTCGTATTTATGAGTACGAAAAATACTAAACGGCACTATATTTGGTAAAATTGGGAATTAGGTGGACGGAGAGTGCTGGAAAATTAAAATTTGGAATAATGGTTGCTATTGGAGTGTAGAATTCAGATATGGAAGTATAGTACTAATGTGTACTAAATTGTACTATATTTAGTACAATCATGACTTAAAACTACTCTTGAAGTGTATGATTGAGGAAGTTTTGGAAAATCGTACGAAAAGTAATAAATGGTACTAAATATGGAACAATTTGGCTGTTGGTGAACGAGGGATAGAGCTGGAATCCGTATTTATGTGTACGAAAAATACTAAACGGCACTATATTTGGTAAAATTGGGATTTAGGTGAACGGAGAGTGCTGGAAAATTAAAATTTGGAATAATGGTTGCTGTTGGAGTGTAGAATTCAGATATGGAAGTATAGTACTAATGTGTACTATATTTAGTACAATCATGACTAAAAACTACTCTTGAAGTGTATGATTGAGGAAGTTTTGGAAAATCGTACGAAAAGTAATAAATGGTACTAAATTTGGAACAATTTGGCTGTTGGTGAACGAGGGATAGAGCTGGAATCCTTAAATGTGGATTTAGGATTATTATTGGGGTGCATGACTGAGGTAGTTTTGGAAACTCGTACTTATGGGTACAAAAAGTAGAACTAGAATCCTGAAAGTTGCAACTAAGATTACTGTCGGAGTGTAGGATTGATATAGTTTTGGAATATGGTTATGAACAGTACAGAATGGTATTAAATCTTAAATTTGAACTTACAATTACTATTGGAAAGCCGGATTTAAGTAGTTGTGGAAATTAATACGTATGAGTATGAAAAGTACTAAATTTGGTACAATCTGGACTTTGGTGGAATAACGATTAATGTTAAGTGTAGGATTGATTTAGTTTTATAAATTCTTATTTATGAGTATGAAAAGTACTAAATGTTGTACAATTTAGATTTGGATAAATGGATAGAACTGAAACCCAGAGATTTGGAATGTAGATTACTTTTGAAGTGTAGGATAGAGTTATTTTTGAAAATTCGTACTTACTTATGGGTACGAAAAGTACTAAATTTGGTACAAGTTGGATATGGGTGAACAGATAGAACTGGAATCTTGAAATTGAGAATTAAAATGGCTGTTGGATTGAAGGATTAAGGTAGTTTAGGAAATTCGTACTTAGTGATACTAAATTTAGTACAATTTGGATTTTGGGTGAACGGATAGAGCTGGAAACCTAAAATTTGAAATATTGATTGCTGTTTTTCTTGAAAATGTGTACTTATGTTTTCGAAAATTTCTGAATGAATCTGTATTGTTCACTATTCACAATATTCATATAAAATATTATTTATTTGTTTCATATTCCATTTCTGCATTCGAAGTAGTGGGTACTTCGCTAGTTTTCTATATAGGAAAATTCGGGGAAATTCTAAAATGTTTACAAAATTTAGACGAAATTTTAAATAGAAAATTTGAAGAAATTTAAAAACTTCAGTAGTGTTGGCGGTTTATTTGGGATACCATTTGTATTTTGTTTTTGCAAAATAGTCAGGCTGAAATTTAAAAACTTTAAAAACTTTAAACTTTAAAAACTTTAAACTTTAAAAACTTTTCTACATAAAAATGTTCTATAGAGAAAATGTGGATAATTTTTATATAGAAACACTCGACGAATTTCTTTAAATTTTCTATACAGAAAATGTTGATGAAATTTGATATATTTTCCATATCGATATGTCTAAATAATAATTTTCGTCGAAATTTGATAAATTTTCTATATAAAAATGTTGTCAAATTTTAATATAATTTCTATTAGAAAATGTCGTCAAGCTTTTATATAATTTTAATTGAATAAATAGAATATTCATTATTCAAATTTCGACGAATTCTTGCATAATTTTTGTGCATAGGAAAATTTTACGAAATTCTAAAAATGTTCTATGCAGAAAATTTGGACGAAATTCTAAATTTTCCAAAAAAACAGTAAGAATTTTCGAATTTTTGTATAAATTTTATTTGAAAATTTCGACGATTTTTTTATATTTAAACGGAAATATTCGTAGAAATATTATATATAGAAAAATATGTATTTCCTTTATAACGTCGACAAATTAAAATATATTTTCCCAATATAAATATGTATACAATTTCCAGATAATTAATCTCGAAATAATATTATCATTTCCTCTCAAAAAAATCGCATAAAAATAAAAACAAAGCGTCATCCGTTTAATGTTTACACAAAATTTTGGAAATCAAAACAAATATGAAGCGACGAAAATATATCTGTCTATGAATATCAAAAAGAGGAAAAAAAAACAAAAACAAAACAACATATTGACCCTCTAAAACAAAATTGTCGCAAAAAAAAAGAAACAGACCCAAACCAGATTTTCGAGGGCAGACCACATATAGCTGATAAGAAGAGGGGCGTGTATGTGTTCAAGTTATTTTTTTTTATTTTGTGATTGTCATGCCGAACCAAAGAAAAACAATAATAAAAAAAGAATGCCTTAGTGGAACAGCGGCAGCGATAAGTTTCGTTCATAAAAATCATATCAACAGTCAGTTGATATATAGACTACATACGTACATATGTATGTGTATTTGCGTACTTTATATGTATGTCTATATATTCCACACGAGCATTATGCTTGTTCTTCTTCTGGTGTCCAGCCCTCATTTTCGTCATATCATATGAGCGCGAGCATAAAAAAAAACTATTTCTAGTTTTTTTCCTATGATGTTTTTGGCAAAAGAAGAAGAACAACAACAATGCCAAACATGTGTAGGAAATTAAAAGTTGATATTCACACACACACTAATTTATACGCTTTTATGAGTAAGCATATGATTTTTTGGCAAGTTTTTTTCCTAAATATTTTGCTAGACAATTTACGTTTTTGAGTTTGTTTGTTTGTCTCTTAGTTAACGCTTTTGTTGTTTTTGTCTGTTTTTTTATATTTAGATAATTTGCGCTATTTCCCTTAAGACAGCGGGGTGTCAAAACACGTTTACTGGCGATCTTTGGACTTGTGTTGTTGTTTTTTAGACAAATGTTGACAGTAGCTGCTTTTAATTTATTTTTATTTTGTAGGGGTGTGTTTGGGTTTTGTTTTTGTTATGTTTATATTATTTTCTATATACAATTTTTTCGAAAATTTCAATATAGGGAATTTGCAACATTTTGTTAAAATTTGAATATAGACAAATCTATAACATTTTAATATTTTTTTTAAAAATTTCTGTAGAAATTTTCTGTATAGAAAATATATAAAAATAAACATTCGATATGGAACAAAGCTAGTGTTTTAAGGAAATGGATAATGTAAAATATTCTTCAAATATTTTTTGTTAATTCTAAATTTTTCTTAT
This sequence comes from Musca vetustissima, assembly GCF_032173495.1. Taxonomy (NCBI): domain Eukaryota; kingdom Metazoa; phylum Arthropoda; class Insecta; order Diptera; family Muscidae; genus Musca; species Musca vetustissima. The sequence goes on from NW_026887314.1 coordinate 48,578, forward strand.
AATTTTTGTTATCAAAATTTCTATTTTATATAAAATTATCGATTTTTTTATAAACATTTTTAATATTTTTTTATAAAAATTCTCAAAAAAAAATTCTTTATAAAAAAATAATAAGAATTTATCGAAATTGTCTATATTTTAAAGATTTGCATTGAAAATTTTGAAACATTTTTCGAAATTTCCACTTTAAAATATTTAAAAAATCGTAGATTTTTTAAAAAGAAAGTTTTCAAACATTTTTCGAAATTTCAACTTTAAAAAATATTTTAGAAATTCGTCAATTTTTTTATAAACATTTCACTTTTTTTTTGGAAAAATTTCTAATTCTTTTTATACAAATCCATCATAGTTTTGAGGGTATATTCCAGTCCGTTTGTAACTCATCGAAATATTAATTTCCGATCCTATAAAGTATATATATTCTTGATCGGGGTAAACTTTTAAGACGATCTAGCCATGTCCGTCCGTGCGTCTGTTGTAATCACGCTATCTTCTGAAGGAAATTTGCTTAGGTTTGTCTTTTGTCTGCAGGCAGGTCAAGCTCGAACATGGGATATATCGGTTCACGTTTTGGCATACCTTCCACATTTTCTGCTGGCCCATATATAACGGTACCTCTTAATTGTCAGTATTTTGGGTGTTTTGAACGAATTTTTCCACCGAATTGGCTGTAATTTAGTATTTTGATTTCTTAATAGCTACAAAATCTCTCCACAAAAAATTATGAAAACAGGCCCATTTTTTCGGATAGCCACCATATAAGGGTACCCCCCAATTTTCGGTATTTTGGGGTTCTTGAGCGCGTTTTTCAACCGAATTCGCTGAAATTTGGTACATTGCGTTCTTATTGGGTACTAAATTTCTCCACAAATATAGGTCCACATTTTCTGTTGGGACTCTTCATTTCAGTATTTTGGGGGTTCTTCCACCGAATTGGCTGTAATTTAGTATTTTGAGTTCTTAATAGGTCCCAAATCTCTCCACAAAAAATTATGAACATAGGTCCATTTTTTCGGATAACCCCCATATAAGGGTACCCCCAATTTTCGGTATTTTGGGGTTCTTGAGCGCGTTTTTCAACCGAAGCCTCTGCAATTGGGTATTTTGTATTCGTATATGGTAACAAATCTACCCAACAAATATTATAACCCCCTTTTTTACATTAAAATAGTTATCTGATTTGTTCCGCATTTTAGGTTTGGTTCTAAGACTCTGTTGTAGTCATTGCAACTGCGGAGGATATCGAGATAAAAAATTAGAACGTAAGGTTTGGTAATGGACTATAGCTCGCATTTAGGCCTAGCCCTAGCCCCTGTGTGGGTGGTACCATCTTCGAACATGAACTAAGTTTTAAAGAAATAATAAAATGGGCAAAGTTTGGATGAATTCTGAAACGCATTTGGTCCAAAGAAACATGGGGTCTAGAACCAATATATCGATGAGGCACATGTTCACCGTGTCAAAGTATATACACCCTCATTTGTCATAAGGGTGAGGGTATAATTATCGGTATAGGTCCACTTTTTGCTATGTTCCCTACATTTTCATTTCACTTGTTTTTATAAAATTTTTAATTTTTTTATAAAAATTTCTAAAGTTTTAATATAGACAAATTTATAACATTTTGATATACCATAAATATTTGTTGAACTTTTCTGTATAGAAAATATATAGAATATATAAAATTTATAGAATAAAAATTTCTAAAATTCTATTTTTTTTTAATTCCTAAAATTCTAAATTTTTTTTATAAAAATTTTTAGATTTTTTTATAAAATTTTTTTAGATTTTTTTTATAATAATTTCTACATTTTTTTATAAAAATGTTCAATTTGTTTTTATAAAACCTTCTAATTTTTTTAGAAAACAATTAAAAATTTTTTTACAAAAAAGAAAATAATTTAAAAATGTTAATATATTTTTTTATCAAAATTTCTGATCTCTCACAGACATTATTTTTAAATTTTAAAAATTCATCAAAAATGCATGAAATTTCATAAAAATATTTTTGAATATTCTTTATATAATTTCGTCGAAATTCTCAATATTGTTTTTTTTTAATTTTGTTATAAAATTTTTAAATAGGGTTGGACACACTTTTTATTAAATTATAATGCGAATAAAATCATCCACCCCTCCCATATACTACTCATGAATATAAAGCAATATCGATTTCGTATCTTTATATCCAACATTTACAGTAAATAAATTCTTATCGCATTTTTCTTTGTTTTGAATTTTAAAGTTATTGGCTGTTTTTTTTATGTTTTACAATTGACTTTGTTTGTTTTAAATTAATAATTAATTAATTTATTTTGTTATTTCATTGTTTTCCCACTTAAATGTTTCAAAGGTTTTTCTTTGATTTCAACAAATAGCCTTCATTCAAGAAGGTCAAATTTGTTGAAAATAAAAAAAAAACTTGTATAAATTAGTTATTGAAACGCAAAAATATGCAATTCAATATTCGACGAGTCGGATGGCAGTCATAAATATTGTAATGACTAATTAATTAAATAATGGCCAGTAGATAAGTTTAAGGATAATACGAAATAATTTGAAGAAAAGTGTACAAAAATTACCATATAAATTCTTAATTATAAGAGGCCTACTGCCATTTTCAAAATGTTGCATCAGTCCAATTCTGTTTTTTCTTGTATTAAAAAAAAGAAAATATGCACTTAACATTTTCTTAATGTCAATGGACAAAGTCAAACCATTTGCACCACATGCTGTTCCCACCCATTTCAATTCGGTGGTGGTCGGTGGTCAATGGTCAAAAAAAATTTCAACGTGAACAAAATAATTGCAAATGAAATGTTTGCCCGAAGGCATCAATTTTTATTGGATAATTGCCATAAATAATTTTGCAAACATTGTTTGATTGAGATCTATCAATTCATTCTGTCATTTATTTTAATTGTAAATAGAAACGCATATTCATCTTTGCTGTCGTCATTGATAATTTTGGTGGTTCGATTTTCCTTCCTCCCAATCTAAAATTGATTGGCATAGTCATTTCACAATGGGATAACCTTAAAGACCTTTAAACTTATTATTATTGTTGTTGCTGTTCTAAATATTTTATAAATTCATGATATTGTTTGTTACCTGAAAAAAACTTTATTATTTAAAAAAAATGTTTAAGTTCCCTTTATAGAAAATATTAAAGAAATTAAATTTTTTGATTAATTGAGACGATATATATATATATATATATATATATTTTTTTTAGAAAATTCGTTGACATTTTATAATAGTATAAAATATTTTAACAAAATGTTATAAATTGTCTATATAGAAAATTGCAAAAACAAGCCCAGAAAGGAACGTTCGGCCGAAAATATATATGTGAGCTATACTAAATCTAAACCGATTTTCACGAAACTTAGCAAACATCATTCTAGACTTAATTCAATATACTGTGCTAAACTTCGTGGAAATGGAAAGAGATGGAGGTACTTTGGTAATCCATTAACATAAAATCGGAAGAAAATATATATGGGAGCTATATTTAAATCTGAACCGATTTTCACGAAACTTAACACATATCATTCTAGTCTTTATTCGGTACGCTGTGCCAAACTTCGTGAAAATCGAAAGAGATGAAGGAACTTTGGTGATCCATTAACATAAAATCGGAAGAAAATATATATGGGAGCTATATATAAATCTGAACCGATTTTCACGAAACTTAGCACATATCATTATAGACTCAATTCAGTACGCTTTGCCAAATTTCGTGCATATCGAAAGGTATTTAGGGACTTTAGCGCACCATTTACCTTAAATCGGACGAATATATGTTTGGGAGTTGTATCTAAATCGGAACCGATTTTCACAATACTTAACACATATCATTCTAGCCTTTACTTGGTACGTTGTGCCAAATTTCGTGCAAATCGAAAGATATATAATGACTTTGAGGCACCATTTACTTAAAATCGGACGGAAATATATATGAGAGCTATATCCAAATCTGAACCGATTTTAACGAAATTTAGCACACATCATTCTAGACTCATCTCATCATTCTAAGTGCGCTGTGCCAAACTTCGTGCAAATCTAAAGATTGGACGGAAATATTGAGAGGTATATCGGACATCTTGTTTTCTTTTGAAAAAAAATTATAAATTATTATTTTTATAAATTAAAAAAAAAAACACAATTTTCAAAAATACCAATATTATACAACCAATGGAAATCTTTTATTTAGATTTCAGGATTCCAGCCCTATTAATTTACCAAAATCCAATTTGTAACAAATTTGGTACCACTTAGTACGTATTTCTAAAACTTTCTACATATCCTAAGCTTACAACTAAAAGTGACCAAAAATTGTACCATTTAGTACCCACAAGTATGAATTTCCAAAACTACATCCCTACCCACTATTATACTCCAACAGTAATCTTATTTCCAAATTTCAATGTTCCAGCTGTTTCGATTTACTTAAATCCAAAATGTACGATTTAGTACTTTTCGTACACATAGGTAAAAAAAGAAAATTGCAGAACTACCTACCAGAACTATCTTAATCCTATACTCATGTATACGAATAGTACCATATAGTACTTGTCGTATACATGAGTGAGTACACACTTTAAAAACCACCTCCTTATATCGACCCTACTTCTCAACCTTAATTCGTATTCCAAATTTTATGTTTTTAGATCTATCCATTTGGTACAATTTCCTACGAAATTGTACCAAATTTAGTACATTTTTGACTTTTCGAATACTTATAGTTCGAATGCCAAAAAAAACAGTTGCTACATCTGGGACCCTCATTTCAAATTTAATTTATATGATACCGCTTTTAGTACTTTTTAATGCTTTTTCGAGTCGTTCTGGTATGAATTACCAAAAACCCAACCTTTACTGACATCTTTGGACCAAGAGTGACCCTAATATCAAATTCCAAAATTTTAGATCCAAAATTTTTTTTTCAAAAATTATAAAGTTTTGTTTTGTCGAGTAAATATTGTAAAAAATTAATTGAATTATATAAAAAATATTCAAAAAAGATTGTAATTATTGGAATGTTATTCGAATATTCTTTGTAAAGTTGTAAATATATTTGCTATTTTCGTAGCACGTCCACGTTTTTCTATATAATATTTTTTTATTACATAGAAAAATGTCCAAATGTGAATGCCCTTTCGTGTTTACAACTACACTTTTTTTGTTCTCTCTATTTTTAGTCATGGAAAAGGGAAGTCACGGAAAGGGGTGAGAGATGGGAGGTAGTGGTTGGAGGTTAAGCACTTTCGAATTACTAAAAATGCCCTTCGATGAGGTCATTGAGTTTTTATTTTCGGTCCCATCAGATGTATTCTTTACACTTTTTTTTGTTTGGAAACAAGTTTTTTTTATTGACTAAATTTTTAACAAAACATTTTTTTACTTTTACTTTTATTTCACCCCTAGTGTAGCAAAAAAATGCTGCTTATCTTTATATTGCCGTTTGTTGACAAAATATAGAAAAATTATTTATATCGATATTGTAAATACTTAGTAGCCTAGCCCCCCACCATACTCACTCCACCTTCCCACTCCCCTACTTGACTTTATTATGAAGAAATGTAATGTTCTATTTTCGTAATGATTCCTCCTCCCATGGCGATATTTTTTTTCTTTATTTATGACAGTTACGCATTTGGAAATATTGTCTATTACCAATAACTGAGGTTCTTTATAATCATCGTCGTCATCATCATCGCCATTGAACGATTCACGTTTATTACCACAACAAGTTATCTAAAGTGTCAGTATTTGTTTATAAAATGTTTTTATAAAACTTGTTGTTGTTTTCTCTATTTGAAACAAAACAAAAAAAATTGACATGAACGCCACGTGATTTTGTTTACATTGTTTTTATTACAAAACAACTTTGGTTGTTTGTGATTTGCCGGCTTCAACAATTGTTTCCAAGTGATGGAGTCGTAAATTTTCTATTTGAAATTGAAACAATTTACAAAATAGAAAATATAGTTAAATAATTTTAATAATTATTCTATAGAAAATTTACATTTCAAATAAATTTTTATAAAAAAAAAAAATTTAAATGTCGACAAAAATTTTTCTATACAGAATTTGTCGTTTAAAATTTCATCGAAATTACAAATTTCATTATATTGATTACAAACGAGGGGCCAATATTGATTTCACCGTGTAGGAATTACCGAACATTTGTAGATATCTTTATATGAGGTGGTATGCCTATTTGAGGGCTGATATAGCTCATTTTTGCATCACCATACCTTCCTTTACGCTAAATATTAAAAATATAGAAAATCGGTATGGGGGCTAGACCTAAATACGGGCCGATATAGTTCATTCTCGTTCTAGTTGTTTTATCAGAACAAATCAGATAACTATTTTAATATAAACCAGTAAGGAAAGTTGTAAAGTCGAACTGAGCCGACTATATGATACCCTTCACCACTTTGGGTATATTCTACATATGTCTTCTAGCAGACGTCGCCTATTTTAAAAGAACATTGGCATGAAATTGAACGTCTGGAACCTATGCTAAATGTCATTTCATTTGTGCAAGTTTGGAGTCGTTTGCATACAATGGGACAAATTTATGTTGATCGATTTAAAGCAAACTTGATGCACGCTATTCGGTAGGCCGCATTCTTCAAAATTTAATCTTAATTAGATACCCGTTTGAAATATATATGGAAGCTGTATCTGCAACTGCACAATTTTCAATAAAGCACAATAACGTCATTCTAGTCTCAATTCGCCACCATTTACCTAAAATCCAACGAAAATATATATGAGAGCCATGTCTATATCTGAACGGAATTCAACGAAACCTGCCAGAGATTAAATTATATTAACTTGAGTACATTGTACAAAATTGTGTGCCAATCGGACAAACTGTGGGTCTTTAGTGCAAAATCTACATAAAATCTGACGAAAATATATATATATGGGAGCTTTATTAAAATCCGAACCGATTTCCACGAAACTTAGCACACATCATTCTAGACTCAATTCAGTACGCTATGCCAAATTTGATGCAAATCGAAAGATATATAGGGACTTTAGCACGCCCTTGACATTAAATCGGACGAAAATATATATGGGACCTATATCTAAATCTCAACCGACTTTCATGAAACTTAGCACACATTATTATAGACTTAATTCAGTACACTATGACATATTTCGCTCAAATCGAAAGACATATAGGGACTTTAGTACGCCCTTCACATTAAATCGGACGAAAATATATATGGGACCTATATTTAAATCTGAACCGATTTTCAGGAAACTTAGCACACATTATTATAGACGTAATTCATTACGCTATGAAAAATTTCGCTCAAATCGAAAGATATATAGGGACTTTAGCACGCCCTTGACATTAAATCGGACGAAAATATATATGGGACCTATATTTAAATCTGAACCGATTTTCAAGAAACTTAACACACATCATTCTAGACTCAATTCAATGCACAATGCAAAATTTCATGCAAATCAAAAGATATATATATATTAGTACACTCGTGACATTAAATCGGACGAAAATATATATGGGGGCTATATCTAAATCTGAAACGAAACTTAGCACACATCATTCCAGACTCAATTCAGTACGCTATGCCAAATTTGGGGCAAATCGAAATGTACATAGGGACTTTGGTGGTCCATCTACATTAAATCGGACGAAAATATATATGGAAGCTATATCTAAATCTGAAACGATTATCAAGAAACTTTACACTCATCATTCTAGACTTATTTTAGTACGCTGTGCCAAATTTCGTGCAAATCGAAAGATATATAGGGACTTTTACCTTAAATCGGGCGAAAATATATATGGGAACTATAGTAGTGTTTGGCGGGTTATTTGGGATACCATTTGTATTTTGTTTTTGCAAAATAGTCAGGCTTAACCCCAGTTCGTTGTTTTTATAAAAAACAACTATTTATTAGTGGGGAATGTATGGCATTTTCCGCCTAGGGGTAAGGCAGGGAAAACTATAGTTTCGGATCTCGCCACTGATCCTCATCAGTTCCCTTAGACAGACAGACGAACGAGCGAACATAAATCGACTTAGAAAGTTACTCTATGCATATTCTCAAAAGGAACCCTGTATCTATCTCGTTTCCTTTTCCTCGTTACAAAACATATACCACAGTGTGGTGAAGGGTATAAAAATATATATCCCGATATATGTTATATATTCATATTGTATAAAACTATCAGAATGTATTTATTTACATTCATACATATGTGACAAATAACTTGTTTATTTTTAACCCCAGGGAAAAAATAGTGACGTCTTTACTGAAATGTAAAAATAAATATAGCCACGGAATTTTCCTATAGCCTAAGAAAGAAACAGATTCATCTGTCTTATGTACATACATACATATATGTATATAATTAAAATATGTGCCAAACATTCCCGAATATATATATTCGTCTTTCTATTAGGGGGCATATCTTCCTGTTTGACATTGATCTCTCTCTCTCTCTCTCCCCTCTGAACAAATATAATTCATTCATATTTGGACTTTGTCCATTGACGTTGGGGAAAAAAACTCGTGAAGAAAATAATATACATATGTATGTGACCAAAAAATTTCCATTTCAAAAAAAGTAATAAATAAAAAATATAAAGGAGGCACGGCCAGGCATGTGATGCCAATCAACCAAACACATTCATCACAAAGTCCAGGGTTTTTTCTTTAAATATTTTTTTTCTTAAAAAATATTTTTTTTTCTTAAAAAAATGTTTGAATCATATGCCTATTATCGTAAGTAAATTGCTTCAAATGAAGTGTTTACTAATAATGAATTATGATAATGTTGGTATTGATTTTGATAGAGATTATTTTTGTGGATTTTTTTTTTTTTTTTTTGTAATGAGTTGGCCCCTTATTAATTACAAAAAAATACGTTTTTTTTAATACACAACAGTCTAAGTGGGTTACTAACACAAATTGTTTCGAATCGCCATTTTCACAAGTAAAGCTATTCCCATTTTTTGTTGTTGTAAATAAATAAAAATGTCGAATATTACCGAGTTCAAACATTCATTTTTAAATTAATCTTAACAAGTTATTTCCTAGTAATTCAATATCACGTTTAGTTATTTCTTTATTGTAATTACTAAATATTTAATTTTCTACTATACATTATTACTACACACAAAAATATTCAATATTACATATGTGTATTATAAAAGTATTATACAACACTAATAACAAACATCACGTTCATTTTGTTTAATAAACATTCATAAGTTTTTTTTTATTTGCAATTGATCATGTAAACCATACGTTAGAGTAGCGAAACTTTTTGACAAGCCTTAATAAATAAATTACACCGACATCCCAGATGATACCCATAAACGTTTTTTTTTCTATTATAAATAGGTGTTAATTTGTATGGAAATAGCAAATAGAAAACAAAAAAAAAAGTGAATGATTTGAAAGCCAATTTCAGTCAAGTGTGAAGTATTTTGTCTCACTTTTAATGTTTCCTAATGGCTTTGGTTGTTATTCTAAAACTTGGGAATATTTGCTTTTGTTTTCCAAACACTTCAATAACGTTTTGTGTAATGCCCACATTTCAATTGAGATCATTATCGTTAGGAAAATAAACTATTAACATTTACATTGATCAAATTTGTTACTTAAATTACTGTACTATAATTCCGAATTCCACCTCTGTTCCCACTACATCTAATATCAAGTTTATTACCATTTAGTACTCTTCATGCACATAAGCACTAATTTCCGAAATTTTTTTCTTATTTCCATTCTACACATTCAAAAGTGATCAGTGGTGCTATTCTGTAACTGTTTAACGTCAGAGTTACCGATAACTGTCGATAATTAAAAAAATAATAATTTACTTTTAATTTCGTTTATTAACGAAAATGTTCGGAAAGTAAACGGCAAAAAAAAATATTCGTTAGTCCTAACGATAGATATAAATAAGTCGACATAAATTCTATTTCTTATATGAAAAATATGAGTTTTCATTTTACCGATATTTGTCGATAATACAAAATATTGTTACAGAATTGCACTAAATACCTACACAAGACTACCTTCATATATCAATAGTATGTATAAATTCACTAAATTTAGTACCAGTTACCAAAAACCTTTTGGTATATATTTTTAACTCTCCGTCAGTCACCCACATTCCAAAATTCCGTTACCCAAATTGTATGAATTTTTCGTACACACAAATTCGAATTTCCAAAGCTGTCTCTATAACTCAGTCTTATACTTCAATAGTAATCTAAATTAAAAATCTCATAATTCCAGCTCTATCCATTCTCACAAATCCAAATTATACAAAATTTTCATATTCACAAGTAAGAATTTCTCCTGCACTCTAACAGTAATCTTAATTCCACCAAAGTCAAAATTGTACCAATTTTTTTTACTTTTCGTACTCATAAGTACGATTATCTTAATCTAGCTCAATCGTGCTTTCAAATAGTAATCCTATGTCCAATAGTTCCAGCTCTATCTGCTTAAAAAATCCAGGATTAAAGTTCTGCGCACACCAAAGTCCAAATTGTAGCAATTTTCGTACATTTCGTACACATAAGTACGAATTTCCAAAACTACCTCATCATACACTCCAATAATAATCTTAAGTTCACATTTAAGGATTCCAGCTCTATCCGTTCACCAGCATCCACATTTTAAAAAAATAAGTACAATAATTCCAAATTTCAGGGTTCCAGCTCTATCCGTTCACACAAAAACAACTTGTAAATTATTCGGTACCTTTAGTACTTTTTGTTCCCATAAGTACGAATTTTCAACAGTACCTCAATCTTACACTTCGAATGTAATTTTAATTTCAAAATTCTGGAGTCCAGCTCTATCCGTTTACACATAATCAAGTTATACCAAATATATTACCATCTAGTACACATAAGTACTATACTTTCATATCTCAATTCTATACTCCAACAGTAAACATTATTCCAAATTTTAAGTTTCCAGCTCTCTCCGTTCACCCAAAATCCAAATTGTACCAAATCTAGTGCCGTTAAGTATTTTTCGTACACATAAAAACAAATTTCCAAAGCTGTCTCTCTAGAGCTCAATCCTCAACAGTAAACCTTATTCCAAATTTCAGGTTTTTAGCTCTATCCGTTCACCAAAAATCCAAATTGTACTAAATTTAGTACCATTTAGTACTTTTCTTAGCCATAATACCAATTTTCTAAACTACCTCAATTCGACACTCCAACAGTAATTTTAATTCCCAATTTCAAGACTCCAGCCCTATCTTTGCACATAAATTCAACTTGTACAGGAATTAGTAACATTTAGTACTTTTCGTACGATGTTTTAAGACTACCCCAATCTTGTACTACAATAGTAAATCTCAACTGAATGCGAATAGTACAAAATTTGGTATCTTTTAGTACTTTTCATACACATTAGTACGAACTTCCAATAAAACCATTTCCATACATCAACACCACATCCCAACCCATGCCATGTTATATATTAAAAAACATATGGTCTGATCCAGTACAGGGTATTATGTCTTTGTGCATATGTTTGTAACAGGCAAAAATAATCGAGATAGACCCATGGTTACTTTTGAATATGCATAGAATCACTTTCTGAGTCCATTTATGCATGTCCGTCTGTCCGTCCGTCGGTCTGTCCATTTTAAATTGTAAACAAAGTGCAGGTCGCATTTATTATCCGAATTGGATGAAATTTGGCACAAGTCACTTATTTAGCCTAAGGACGAACCCTATTGAAATTGAGAAAAATCGGTTCAGATTTAGATATAGCTCCCATATATATTTTCGTCCGAATTAAAGTAGTTGGTGTACCAAATCCCCTAAATATCTTTTAATTTTCACGAAATTAAAAAAATGATGTGTGCTAAGTTTCGTGAAAATCGGTTTAGATTTAGATATAGCTCCCATATATATTTTCGTCCGATATAACGTAGATATTGTACCAAAGACCCTTAATATCTTTCGATTTGCTCGAAATTTGGTACAGCGTAATGAATTAGTTTCGTCCGATTTTATGTAAATGGTACACCAAAGTCCCTATACATCTTTCGACTTGCATGAAATTTTGCACAGGCTCCTGAATTAGGCCCAGAATTACGTGTGCCAAGTTTCGTGAAAATCGGTTCAGATTTAGATATAGCTCCCACATATATATTATATTTTTAACAACGCGGCGTACCGAATAGCGTGTATCAATTTTGCTATAAATCGTTTTCCATAAATTTTCCCCATGTTACGCAGACGGCTCTAAATCTGCTCGAATGAAATTAAAGTTAGGATAGGTTGGAGAAAGATGGAACATAGACATACAATTGTTAGGATACATATGTACAATATAGCCAAAGTGGTGAAGGGTATCATATAGTCGGCCCAGTCCGACTTTACTACTTTCCTTACTGGTTAATAGTAAAGCTAGCAAAAGGAAACATGCCAAAATCGCTCTCAGAGTAATCTAGTAAGTATGCCAAAATTAAATGGCATTTTTACTCGTTCAAATTTCTCGAGTAAAAACTTTACAAATAGAACGCCATTTTGTTTTCAATTCACTCAAATTGGGTTCAAAGTTTTACTAGTTTTGTAGGTTAAGGAGTCAAAAGCTGCAAAACTTTTAAAATTAGTAGATTTTTTTAGGTCCTGGAACAGATCTATAAATGTTCAAAATTGGAAAATTCGAATCAAAAGTTATTAACGCCCGAGATTAACAATGTATTCAAATCAAAGTTCAAATTCCATGACGAATTTTTCTTCACGCCTTTGTTGTATGAATTTTCATAGACATTTTCAAACATTCATGCACATATGTATGTATGTATCTCGAATATTTACCAAACTGTCCATACTATACACCTAAATATCTGCCATGTACTTTATTCCGTGTATTCTTCCCATTTGTTTTGGTTTGACAGTTTTGTTTTCTGGTTCCTTTTGCACGATGATAATCTGTGTGCGTCAAAAAGTTCAAAAAGAAATCTGCAAACTTGATGATGATGTTGACAACCAACAACGTTAATGACCATGATGATGTTGGTGAAAATGTTTGCGTTGATTTTCTAGTTTTCCTCTCTTAATTGTTACACCGCCAACCAAACAAGAAACACACCTTCGAATCTGACAAATTTGACAGTCAGTCAGTCCCATTTTAGACATATGTATACAACAAAGTAACATAGACAAAGTAATTGATCATATGGTCAGTCAGCTAGTTAGCCAGCCAGTCAGCCATTTGGTCACCCACTATTTGCCGGGCCTTCTTTTTCCTTCTCTCCCTCTGACTCTCATGCTTTTCATTATTTTTTTATTTCTTTGTCATTGATAATTTCGCTTGCTAATGTTTTCTTCTCGTTTCTTCTGGTAGATTTATTTTTTTCTTATTTTTTTTGTATTTAGTTTTCTTTTTGTTTTGTTTGATAGTTTTTGTTGGTTATTTGACGTGTTTCGGTGAAAATTTGTTCAATGACGTTTGTTAAACGGAAAATTGTGATTCTGATTAGAATTGAATATAGCGGCAGGCTAGATGACAATGTAAATATTTTGATTTATGTACATATACATATGTATGTATATACAGTCAAATTTGGATATAGTGGAATCACGGGGAATGAGATTTAACATGCAAGCCTAGCGGAATGTTATCGAATCGCTTCCACAGATTATGGATTGAGGAAGGCCCGATAAACAAATTCATTTGAGTAATAGCGAATTTATTTAGACAGTTGCAAAGTGTCCAAGAAAGATTGACAGACTATTGTTCACATACAACCAAAATTATTTGAGCGTAACATTTATTAAACATGCTTTAATTCAACCATGTTCAAGATCCTGCAAGAATGTGAATTTTTTTACTGCAATAAAAATTTTTCTTTATGTTATCGAATGGTTTAGTAACAATTAGTAGATTTTTGGAGAACGGAAACAGACCTATTATTGTAAGGAAAGTAGTAAAGTCGGACGAGGCCGACTATATGTTACCCTGTCACCACTTTGGTTATATTCAACAAATGCATCCTACAGACGTCGCATTTTTTAAGGATGAACTAAAATATTTGATCTTTACCACTAGACAAAATGTAAAGATGTAAGTCGACTTTAAGCAAATCTCAATCGGACATCCGTTGATTATTTAGAGCCCAATTAACATGAAGTCGGGAGAAAATATATATGGGATATGCCTGCATGCTCAATTTAGTACGTTGTGGAAAATGGCGTGTCAACCTGACAAACATGACGAGTTTGGTGGGCCATTTACTTTAAATCAAAAAAGATATATGGAAGCTGTATCCAAATCTGAACTGATTCCGATGTTCCAGTGAGGAGTTATCATGCCCGCCATCAAAAATAAAGAATTTTCTTTGATCACAAAAAACAACAACAAAGCATTTACTTAAAATCGAACAAAACTCTGTATGGAGGCTATATCTAAATCTGAACCGATTTCAAAAAAAAACTTGACACACGTTATGTTATAGTAACTTAAAAAAATTGCGGCAATCAACACACGTTATGTTATAGTAACTTAAAAATTTGCGGCACTTGGCCAAACTTTGGGACTTTGGTGCACCGGACGAAAATATATATGGGAGCTATATCTAAATCTGAAACAAAATCTAAGAAACTTAAAACACATCATTCTAGACTTAATTTAGTACGCTTTGTCTAATTTCATGTAAATCAAAAAATATATATAGAGACTTTGGTGTACCATTGACATTAAATTGGACGAAATCATCAGTCGTCAGTTACTCTCACACGCAAAAATATGATTTAGCCATTACCTGGTTTCACTGTATTCTTCTTGATCAGAAATACGTCTTTGGTATGAAAATATATTCATCTATTTGTTCAAATAATGCCTTACATCAGCACATCAATTGCAATGAAGAGGAATGAAATGTCAAAAAATAAAGTAAAATAATGGCAGGCTATTGAGAGGAAAATTTACTTGTAAATGAAAATATTTAAATTTTTTTCTATTCAAGATTTTTTTAGCAGTGTGACCGGCTTGCATGGTCAAGTGTTTTGTACAAATTATAATAGGCATTGCCTATCACCTAGAAAATGTGACATTATCTAAATATTGAATTTGTATTTAGGTTGAAAAAAGAACCTTTTTTGAGTATTTAGTTAACAGTGCGTTTCAAAAATCTAAACCAACATTTAGTTAACATGAATTTTAATGTTGATACTCAACCACAGTGAATGTATTATCAATGATTTCATTTAAACAACAACAAAAAATTATCATTGAATATACCAAGGCGATATTGCGACCTCATTTTAGGACATATTAGGTGTATTTGCTGGCTATAATTGTTTATTCGATTATCAGACAGACACGAATCCGATGGAAAGATCAAATAGAAGACAACATATCGGAATATGGTATTTCAAATTGGATGAGATGGGTACAAGATCGACTACCTTGGAAATCATTTTAAACTCAGCTTATGAAACAACAGTTCTGTTACAATTATGTGGCAGCTCTATCTAAATCTGAACCGATCTTTATACACCACCTTATTCTAGACACAATTCGGTAAGATTTGCAAAATTTCACCGAATTCGTACAAAACTTTGGATATTTGGTGCATAAATTTGAACCGATTTTATGCTTTATCTAAAAAATTTTTTTCAGCAATCTGACCGACCGCAAAGAACTTTATTCTAATATAGAACTTTATAAGAAATATATATATACTATGATGTCCAATTCTTAGTATTAAATGGGAAGTTTTGGGTCTGGCTATTTTCGGACGATTTTTTTATGTAATTCATATATAAACCAGCTTCACATGCCATTCGGTCATCAAAGCAAAATTTTATTTTTTTATCGGTCAATATTTAATTGAACCGATTTAAATAAACCATATGTGCCAAACTGCATTCCAATTCTGCATGAAATCGGACGAAAAAATATATGGAAGCTTTATAAATAAAAATCTGATCCTATTTGTTTGCCTGCATAACCAAAAAAAATGACACTTCCAAACATTATGCCGCTTTTATTTCTTTACGAAATAATTCATAACTCAAAAAACCCGGTAGTAGTGTTGAACATCTCAGTAAGTTTTTTTTTTTAATATTTTTGTGTAAAATGAAAATAATGTGTTAAAAATGTCTTATTAATAATTAAATATTTGTTGCATTACTTCACCAAAGAAATCAAACCGGACCAGACATCCACGTTCATTAACCGAAAATGAATTGAACAAAAATTAAATAAAAAATACTAAGCAGTGTTCAATTTTATTTACACTTGCACAGCTGTTTTTCAAAAAAAAAAACACAAATCCAGAGTAATTGTTTCTGATGATGAAAACAATAAATCACAAAATACAAACAATTGACATTGGAGGTCAACGACTGTATGATACTTCCTCAGAATTTTGAAATTAAATACAAAATCTAAAGCTATTAAGAAAATTAAATTAAATTTGTAAAAAAGTCGCAATTCATTTCAGGGTCCCTGTTTAATTTTACCTTCCGATGGGACTGAGTTTATCCTTATATCTGTGATATATATTAAAAAAAAAACAATATACAACAAACAAAATAAAACCCTTTCCATTTCTGGTAAAAGGGTGTTGACGCCAAATAAATGAATATAAACTGTGTAATATAATCCGATTAGAAGAAGATGAAATTAGTTATACTTCATGTCATTGCGTGCTCACTTTCATATTCAAATATTATTTGAACTGAATTCAAAATTTACATATGTCAGTATATGTGTTGTCTGTTAAATGAAAATATATCGTCAATCTTCTTTAAAAAATATTTAGGTTAGGTTGAAAAGATGGTACCACAACATGTCCAACAGAAGAAGGGCATACACTTTGGCCAGTTTAGACCTATTGTGAGCTCTAGAATGAAAAGAAATTTAAAGTTAGGAAAAACTTCAATTAAGCATCTTGCATCAATTGCTTTGAGTCTTAAAACTGCAACTGCCGCTTCATATTTTGTTTAAATGTCTATTGTATGTATTGTCTCGAAAGCCCAAGTTGGTGTTGTCCGCATTGGCCCACATATGCCTAAGCAACACGTTCTCTGAACTTTCTGCAACGCATTTACGTTACATTTTTTATCCATTGCTGTCCACCAGACAACAGACTCGTATATTAGTATTGGTCTAATCACGCTCTTATTAGATCCAGTGTATCATCTTAGGATTGAAACCCAATTTAGAGCCTAAGGCTCTTCGACAGAAAGACCAGCATCTATGGGCCTTTCCATTTAAGTTTCCTGTATATAATTACTCCCAGATACTTAACTTTATTTGATATGGCTATCGTTTTGTTTTCTTGAAGATGGACCTATTTTTGTCTTTCTGGTGAAAAGGCATATCTCCGCTTTGTCCGGATTTACGTTTAAGCCCCTCGGTTTGGCCCAATTGTATCCGCCAATATGTGTTCCAAAACAAAAGGGGTTTAAACAGACAAATTGTCAACAAACGGAAATGTTACATATAGACATATTTACATTATTCATATATTCCTATACGAAATGGAATCTAATAAGAATAAATGTAAATAAATTAACAAAGGTTTCTATATACAACAAATGTATGTACATGTATACACATATACTTTAGCACAACAACAAAATAGAAAACAAAACAAAAGTTGTAATAAGGAAAACTTGTTTCCCTAATAAATTCCATTTCCATTTACGTAGAAAACTGTCGATATGTAGTATATACATATGTATATACAAATAAATATATAAAAATCTCATCATGTAGGCCTATTGTGTTATTTGTTTTCCAAAGAATATCTACATTGTATTTACTTCCTTACCCCGCCGTTGTCAAACAAAATCAAGTTTCCCCAACAAATCCTCCAAAGCAAACAAAACAAGTTAGTCGTTTTTCTTTTCTGATAAACTTTGTATCACCACCAAAGTCAGATAGAGAGAGAGAAACGGCGAAAGGTGCAGAGAACACTAGAAAAAGCCAAAGAACCAACAACCGGCCGTTGAACGTCATCAACATTTACAGGGTGAATGTAGGCCTTCTCACGACACATGGAGCAACTAATATAGTGTCAAGGACGTTTCAATGATAAAGTAACACATGTTTTGTTTTTTTAGGCGGTTGATGTTAGAGCAGCGCACACACAGCTGCCATAAGGAAATTTCCATCTATCCTTTTGAGAGAACTGCCGCAAGAAAGACAGGCAACGAAAGGAATCCACGAGAAACAACAGCCGACACGTGTGTATTTGTGGTTGGTTGATTGTCTCACACAAATGTCGTTGGCCCGATAGGAGAAAAGCAAAAAAATAAAGGAAAAAATTAAGAGAAGTAGGCTGACTACTCAACAAATGGTATTAGTCATAACAAAAAAAGGATTTAATTTCCTTTTGGGTGATGCTATAGAAAAACAGGATTTTAATCAATAATAAATTAATAATGAAAAGTGGTTAGGCAGAGGCAAAAAGAAGCGGTTAACAAAGTAGGGAGGGTGATTGTCCTGACGATAAAATATGGAAATATTCGGTAAGTTAATGACTAAAATAAAGTAGACACTAAGCTCTAGTGACACATACACTGGTGCCCAAAACTAAAGCAACTGAAATTGCAAGCTGAATAAATGACCTGTAACTCATTTGGAAATAAAGTTATAGTGAAAGTTATATAAAAAGGTAACATATTCATTAAAAAAATATTTTTTTTAAATAAAAAAAATTCTATGGAAAACTAAAGTGGCCCAATTTTGGCATGGTCAAAACTAAAGCAACTTTTAGATTTTTTCTTATAAATAAGCAAATTTTTGCTAATAATCAACACATAAGAAGTCTTGAATCAATACAATGATTAATTTGGGAATCCTTGGGAATAGTATCCTTGCATCCTGAACCTGTGGGAAGGTGAGATGAAAAAACTGCAAACTGCGACAGCTGTTAAAATTATTCCAGTGACAGCTCATTATTTTGTTTATAAGCGTAAAAAAGCATTTTGGTGAGAATTTTCCAGAAAAAACGATATTCGTGATGGAATTCAAACGTGATAGTGGATTTCTTTATATTTGGCTGGAAAACCACAAGTGGCTATCGTTAGAGCACTCCAGCATTTTAATGTGAATAAATCTGTTGTCTCGTACCATCGCTCGTTACCGTGATACTGGTAGAGTAGCCCGACGTCAAGGAAATGGACGGAAGAAAACAGCAACATCAGCATAAATGGTTCAAGATCAGCGTCGCTGTGGCCGAAATATGGCTCGTGAGCTGAACATATCGCAATATTCCATTCGGCAAATATTGAAAAATTAGCTCGGGGTAAAGCCAAAAAGTGCAAGAACTTACACCGCAACCGAAAGAAAATAGACTCAGAAGAGCTGCTATGCTTGGCCGAAAGTGGTGACCTGCCGAATTTGGGTTTCGCCAATGAGAAAATATTCGTTGTCCAGCAGTTTGTAAACAAACAAAATGATTGTGTTTACTTGCCAAAGAGGTCAGCTGAAAATGTGCACCTTCGCTCGTATTAATCAACCTTGGCATCAGAATAAATGCCGAATATTATCGCGAAAATATTCTGGAGGGTGTATTAAAGCCTTGGGCACGCAAACATTTAGACATTCCAAAAGGATTCAGCACCATCGCACTCAAGAAGGGTTAAAAAATGAGGTTCCTCCAGCGCACAATGGCCCCCAGGTCTGGAGTATTTTGGAAAGTATGGTTGACTCTAAAAAATCCAAAGTGTCGAGCACGCACCTCAAGCAAGCGCTTCGCCGATAATGGGCCAAAATACCGCAGAGCAACATTCGGACAGCGTGTGACGGTTTCATTGGCCGTTTGAAGGCCATAATTCGTGCTAAAGGTGACCAATTCGAACAAATCTAAACATATTCTACAATTTGATGCTATATCCGACCCTTTTTGCCTTCATTCAATAAAATTTAAAAAATGTAAAAATTATGTCTGATGATTGTGTTGGCCACTATAAAACCCTGATTTTTGACTCCCGCAACCAATCTTTGACATGTTTTGATGTATGTTTGGAGGTTATTATAAATCTGAAACACTCAAACATATATTTATTTCAGAGAAGGGAACCATAGACTTTTCCAGCACATCCAACCCATTACTTCATAAATCTCGTTAATGGATCGAACTCCATAAAAAGAAAAACAGACCAATACCATTATTGACCCACCACCTTTCATTTTTGGACTTCCTCACGATAATTGTTTTTCATGCCTGAGTCTTTAATATTTAACTTTCATCCGAGTGCTGAGTCGGATTCCAATTAATATGATCGTTGGCGAAAGACAATCTGTCTTTCCGATTCATTTCAAAAATAAAAGGACTTAATTGATAGTTTCCGGGCATGTAGACCAACTGCCATAGCTCGTCCACCCTCTGTTCTTGAGGTTATATCCAACGATAACCGTCTCACAAATTCTGTTGAACTCTTAAATGGGTATTTTTTACTATTATGACAATTTGTTGATCAGTGTGAACTGAAGTTGCTTTTGCAGCCTTCTTCCGTGCTGAACTGTAATTACCGATATAGTTGCATAACATCAACATATAATTCGATAAATCACTGATTTATTCATGAAATATTTTTACGAAATCATATTTTGTGATAAATTATTTTCACAATCACTGGAAATTAGCTGATATATCGGAGTACTGTATTTGTTTCTAACCATTTTTATATTTTTTGGCAGTAAGTCATGTTTAAATGGGGCTATGGGAAAAACGGACCTATATCGATTGTTCCATTACTTTGTCCCATATATTTCGAATTGGAAAAACAAATAAACATTTTCAGCGGCAAAATGTAAAATTTAAGTCTATAGACTTTTCGATTTATCTAATATCATGTTGATTTATCTAATATCTAAATATTTTTCCATTGTTATCAAGGGTATTTCTCCAGGGTTATCATATAGGCAAAGATAAGATGAAATTAAAAATATATTTATTTGTATAGGATATCCTCAGTTATAGGCTTTTTTGACATTTCGTTTCGTTCATTGTTTAACATCACAAAAATAATCCTTAAATCCTCATTTACAACAACAACAAAACTTTGGCTGTATATTTTGGTTGACAAATATACACACACACATACTTTTTATGAGACTATAAACATGTTTTTGTGAATAACAACAAGAAAAAATCCTATCTCGGTATTTGGTTAATAATTTAGATAATGAATTGTTCCAGAACATTTTGGTGAAAATATGTAGGTTTATTATTATGCATAGAATCGCTTTATAAGTCGATTTATGCATGTCCGTCCATGTATTTTTTGTCGTATAGTATGATCCAATTTAGATGAAATTTGACCCAGGTTACTTATTTGGCCCAAAGACGAACCCTATTGAAATTGGAGAAAATGGGTCCAGATTTTGATATAGCTTCCATATAAGGTTTCGTCCGATTTTATGTAAATGGTGTACCAAACTCCCAAAATTTTGCACAGAGTACTGAATTATATATCCTGACTGATGTATGCGAAGTTTTGTTGAAATCGGGTTAAATTTAGATATAGCTACCAATTATTGTTTTGTCCGATTTTATGTAAATGTAGCACACAGTACTTAATTATGTCCTGATTAATGTATGCGAAGTTTTGTTGAAATCGGTTCAGTTTTAGATAGAGATCCCATATATTTGGTTTGTACGATTTTATGTAAATGGAGCACCAAAGAGTCAAATTTAGGCTGCCTATCAATCGAATTAGCTGAAATTTGGTACTTTGAGTTCTTTGGGTTACCAAATGTCTCCGCTAAAAATTGTAAATATCAGTCCATTTTTTCGGGTAGCCCCCACATAAGGGTACCCCCAATTTACAGTATTTTGGGGTTTATAAGCGCGTTTTAAAACCGAATTCGCTAAAATTTGGTACATTGGGTTCTTTTTGGGTACCAAATTTTGGGGTTCTTAAGCGCGCTTTTTAACGGAATTAGCTGAAATTTGGTACATTGGGTTCTTATTGGGTACTAAATGTTTTCACTAAAAATTGTAAATATCGTTCAATTTTTTTCTGGTAGCCCCCATATAAGGGTACCCTCAATTTTCGGTATTTCGGGGTTCTTGGGCGCGCTTTTCAACCGAATTTGCTGTAATTTGGTATTTTGTAGACGCATATGGTAACAAATCTTCTTACCAAAAATTATTAATATTCGCCCCTTTTAGTGGTAGTTCCCATATAACCTCCTTCTTATATTAAAATTGTTATCTGATTAGTTCCGTGGGTACAGGTTGTCCCTATATAGGCGTATTCTACCATAGTATATGGGATAGTCGTTACTCGAAATAGTCAGTTTTTACCCTACAAATTATGAAATTCCATCGGTTGCAATCATTCCGCTTTCTAAAGAAATCGTGATAAAAAAACACGAATAAAAAAACACGTGATAAAAAAACACGAACGATAATGAAATATATCGGCCAGCATTTAGGCATCTTCCTCATATAATTAAACCTCCTGAAGGAAAGAATAGAGATACAAAACCAAAAAATATTGGATTTGAAATTGGCTTGATGTCGGCCATTAATTAGGCATAGCCCTCAAATATAATTATAACCCCAAATATTCGCTAATTCCTCTATACTATGTAATCTAAATTGCAGTAGTTTCAGGATTGTGTCCACGCTTTGGGGTTTTTCATTAAAAATTGCTGAAATTTGTTTTGGTGTACATAATGGTTTACATAAACCGGTTTGTAGAATTATAGATATAGGTTCACTTTTTGGTATGTTGCCTATATTTTCATTTCAAGTATCTGTTAGTATACCTATGGTGGATGGTATCCAAATTTCGGCGAACTTAATGCTTTTTTACTTGTTAATATTGATCCAAATTAAGGATTTTTTTAACATAACCAAAAATTATTCGATTTTTTCTTGTCTATATAAATTTGTTGAGAGCCTTCCAATTGCAATAAACATGCGACAGTGCCATCATTGAATTGATGTCATCTACGAAATACATATATATTTGTTCCAGAAATGTTGAGATAAGTTTATATATTTGCAGTTTAAAAAAAAATGACATCTGTGTACGTGGATGATATTTGCTAATTCAGAATCGTTTTTCTTTGGGATTAGGCGACATTTGTTATATAGGTAGTATGATTCTATTTGTTCCACCATTTCCTAATTGCTTCTAGACTTATTTGCTTATCTATTATATAGGGTATTTTGTTTTTAATTGTATAGAATCTATACTTACCAAAGTCAATGAATTGCTTTATAGAGAGCGGTGATGGATTGAATTGTGAATAAAAGTCGAGCATTTTTGGTATGCTCGACAAGCGAACTGGAAATAACCGCATTTTGTTGTATTATCTGTGCTGTTATTGTTGTTTTGTGATCGTCGTCGTAGTTTGTTTTTGTTTAATTTTTTTATGTGGTTGTTGGTGTTGTTGTTGTTCCTTTGCTTAGTTTTGTTTTGATATTCTAGTTGTAGAATAAATTAATAATAAACAAAACAACAAAGACCTTTTACGCTCACTGTACAACAATGTTGCTCGGAGCAGCGAGCTAACAAATCGCACAAAGTGGGGCTTGAGATGACAACGAAATTTTGTTTGTTATGTAGCACAGCAAAAAATGTTTGGGAGGAGGCCGGACCGCAACGTTGGTTGATGTTGTTGTCGAAAGCTTCAGCAGATCTTGAATATGCGAATTGTTAGCGATGATTATGAAGCAGAGCCACAACAACAACACAATTTATAATCGTATGTCACGTATTTCAAAAGGCGGTAGCAGCGACGATTGGTGTGTGATGGTGAGAAATCGCGCAGGGTAAGGTGTCCGGCGTTAGATTGATTCTATATATGGAGAGAGAGAATTTTTGTTTTAGATGACCTCTGTTTGGATTTTTGTTTTTTGTTGTAATAATAATTATTATTCTTTTCGTTTGCCTCCTTCCATGAGTGGTGCTCGTTATCTTGACTTAATTTTTATTTATGGCCTTTTTAAGTTGATTTTCCAAAAATTCACCCCCACTATTCCTCACGCTGAAGTGTTGAGGACAATTTGGTTGGGACAAAATTAATGTGCCAACCAAAAAAATTAAAAGTGAAAAGGATTTGCCAAATGCCGTGTTAGGTGGTGTAGAGAATGAGAGTTGCGGCCACAAAAAACAGCTGTTAAATATATAATAAATGCATGATTCTTTCTGCTTGTTCCTTCTTTTTTTCGTTGCTTTTATAGTACATTCAGTTCACCACCAGCAGCACCTAATCCAAGAGCTCAATATGAAAAAATTAATATTTTTCATAAAATTCAATTCAATTTGCCAAATAATCCACTTGAGGGCAACAGTTTTCTGCTTTATTGTTGTAAATTTTTTGTGCACTACACTTGCTCTATCTTGTTTTTTCTTCTCTTTTTTGCACTTGTTATTTACCAAAGTAGATTTCTTTATCGTTAATCGTAAGGTTTGTTTTTGTACTTTTTTTTTATTAAACACTTGTAAATTGTAAATATTTGTTGTTATTAATTACTTTGTTGTTCTTCCAACTTCAACGTTCCTCGTTTAAATGTTTAATGGGCTTTGTTAACTTTGTTCCATGACTGACGACCGACCACCGTCTGATTTTGCCTTTGCTGCTGCTGCTTGGTTCAATGATGATGATAATGATGTTCACCCTGTATTAGGAGAATTATAATCAAGTCGATAACGCGCACACACACATGAGCTTGTAATCGTTGAATTTCGATTATTGTAATTTATCGATTTGTTTCAGTGGGGAACAACGACGCAATGGTAACGGTCACCGTTTGGTTATATACGCCAAACAGTTCGAAAGTATTTTCAAAACTATTTTTTAATTAAACAATGAAATAAATTAATAATAACTTTTATATTTTAACATTTTTATTTACCATAATATTAATTTCATTTATATTATTTCCCAGTAGTTCGAGTAACTGGTTATGAGCTGGTTATTTTACTAATTACCTGTAACTACCACTAGTTACCACTTCATACCCTAGACTGGTGAATTTAACATAGGTATGTCATTGGGGAAGTCAATTGTCCCCTGCCTGCCTTACCAGTAACCAGTCATTTGGGTAGATACTATTCTTAAGTATTATTCCTAGTTACAAATATATAGCAAAGTAGCTATTATAACAGTTTGGAAAATTGAAAATATAAAAGTTATTTTGAATACATATTTTTTATTTATTTCATCATTATTATGTTGTTATGTTTTGAGCATAATCATATCTGATTTTTCACACCGCCATTTTGCGATTTCTTTTGTCTCTCGACTGTTTTTCGAATCTGTCCTCTACGAAATATTGAAGCATCTGAAATAGAAAATTACAAAATAAAACTAAAGGTATTGGTCTCTTAAGAAGAAGCTTTTGGAGAATATTTACCTATGTATTTCAAACTTTTATTTGTTCCCCCAATCTGTTGGATGCTTCTGAATTGACATCTATTGAAAATCTGTAGAATAATTTTGTTGAAAAAAATTGCGTATGTATTTATTGTGTCGCAAAACCAGAACTTACCTTAGATTCAACATATGAATTTGAGATTCTTGAAATTTTTATTTATATGGCACTTCATCTTCAACATCGTGAATATTGATTGCTTATATTTTTGTATAAAACACATTTTTATTAAACATTTGCTTTCACAATTCAAAAAATTATAAAGTCTGAAGAAAATGACAATTATTTTTTCTGTTTTGCTTTTTTTCGATTCATTACTTTTCGCATTACCAGTAACTACAGAATTAGAAAACGTTTTCAATCAACAAATGAAGTCAATAGTATATTTTGTGTTCCATTTTTGGTTATAAAGTAACTAGATAACATAGTAACTAGTTATATAACTATACATAAGTAGACAATTGCTATTTATTGAACAACTGGGTTATTTTATTTACCATAATATTAATTTCAACTGAAACTGAATGCTAACGGACGCGTCCACAGGTTGCGGTTAATGGGAAGCCCAATACTATTCATTGGGTAACTGTGAATACTAAATAAGATGGTTTTTAAATCCTACATCCAGGTTCCGTTGATCATCTCCCGTAGCTCATACGGATTTAAAAAAAAAATAGCCAATAGGAGGTTGGACAGATTCCTCAATCGGTAGATTGGACGACTGTCAAACCCCCTCGACCAAGCTTATCGGCTATCTCATTCCCTTCTGTGTCCTGGAACCCAACATAATTTAACTATCAGGTCACAAACTGCTTTTGAGTTCATAATTCGTGTAATTAAGTGCCTTAAGGGCCGCCTGACTATCAACATATATAG
This sequence comes from Musca vetustissima, assembly GCF_032173495.1. NCBI lineage: Eukaryota > Metazoa > Arthropoda > Insecta > Diptera > Muscidae > Musca > Musca vetustissima. The sequence continues at coordinate 74,859 of NW_026887314.1, forward strand.
TCGCTGGTCCTATGGAATCAACAATAAGTCTTTGAAATCATACATACATCGGATTTTGTCAATAAAGTAGCCAATAGTAGGTTGTACAGATCCCTCAATCGGAAGATTGAACGACTGTGAACGCTTTTGAGTTAATAGTACACGACTTAAGTGTCTTAATGGCCGCCTGGCTATCGACATATACAGTGGTGGTCACAGAATTAAAACATTTACTGTGGTAAACATTTTTTATAGCCCTTTGGAAGTATTTTTGAAATTTTTTTAATTCAGAACACTTCGATATACTGCTCTTAAGAGATTTAGTGTGAAAATGGAAAATAATTGCATGCAATTTTTCCATAAATAACGGTTTTTATGAACATACATCGACTTTGAAGTGGCCATATAATTAAAACATTGTGTGATTTTTTACTTTACTTCATTTTTTGAAAATATTTTTAAAAAAGCTCTTTAATTTAGTTAAATTATGTAAACTAAGCACCGATAAAATCATTTACTGATAAATTTTTTTGAAAAAATCTGTAAAATCTATCAAAATCGCCAAAAAAAATTGTACAGTACACCTTACGTTCAGAAAATAACCCTTATTATAGAAAATAAAGTTCCGAATGCACCAGAAAATGTCTAGAATTAGTAGAAAACTATAAATAATTCTCAGAATAAATAAATATTTCAAATAAAAACTGAAAAAATGGGAATTAACCTAAAAGAACGACTCAAATTCGATAGCCTTTATTGAAGAAGCCCGGAAAATTTTTGCAGTATGTGAGGAAATATAGATTGATATTGGCATTTATTATATCAAATCGATTGTTCGAGTAGTACAGAATATATTTTATCAAAAAATATATCAGTCACAACAGAAAGAACAGAGATCAACACCTATGTTGACGTGAAAACGTTTCTGGTACACAGCAGCATATTTGATGGTTATCTCTTGACCCTTAAAATCTATTGAACATGACAATATTTTTCTAAAATAATATTTTTTGAATTGAATAATGTCCATTTAATTTATTTTAGCCTAAAAGAAAGAAAAAATTTACAATTTGACAAATATTTCAAGTCTTGTGTAGAGCATCAAATATGCTGATGTGTGGCATAAACTTTTACACGTCAAAATAGGCGTTGATCTCTGTTCTTTCTGTTGTGACTGATATATTTTTTGATAAAATATATTCTGTACTACTCGAACAATCGATTTGATATAATAAATGCCAATATCAATTGATATTTCCTCACATACTGCAAAAATGTTCCGGCTTTCTTCAATAAAGGCTATCGAAATTGAGTCGTTCTTTTAGGTTAATTCCCATTTTTTCAGTTTTTATTTGAAATATTTATTTATTTTGAGAATTATTTATTGTTTTCTACTAATTCTAGCAATTTCTGGTGCATTCGGACCTTTATTTTCTATAATAAGGGTTATTTTCTGAATGTAAGGTGTACTGTACAAATTTTTGGCAATTTAGATAGATTTTACAAATTTTTTCAAAAATTTTTATCAGTAAATGATTTTATCGGTGCTTAGTTTACATAATTTAACTAAATTAAAGAGCTTTTTTAAAAATATTTTCAAAAAATGAAGTAAAGTAAAAAATCACACAATGATTTAATTATATGGCCACTTCAAAGTCGATGTATTTTCATAAAAACCGTTATTTATGGAAAAATTGCATGCAATAATTTCCATTTTCACACTAAATCTCTTAAGTGCAGTATATCGAAGTGTTCTGAATTAAAAAAATTTCAAAAATACTTCAAACGAATCGAGGGCTGAACAAAAAATTTTTACCACAGTAAATGTTTTAATTCTGTGACCACCACTGTATATGGTATCGACAATAAGTCTATCTCATCCGCTTTCCTGATTGCTAGGATTTCTGCCTGAAAAACGCTAAGATCGTTAACTTTATATGAGTTGTAGATTGCTAGTTCCTTGCAGGAAAACACCAGCATCAGCAGCTTCCTCCATCTTCGACCCGTTTGAAAATATCGACAGACCGGCCATAGGTAAGGAGCCACTTGCCTGGGATTCCTTACTAGGGAATCATGTCTGAGTCGGATTCCAATAGATATGAGCATTTGCGAAAGGCAATCTGACTTTCCGATTCTTTTCAGAAATTCATGAACTTAAAATTAAACGACTCCCCTTATAGATAGTGTTTTCAACAAGTGTTATTTTATTTATTGTTATTCTTTTTTTATACACTACAAATCTATACATATAAAGCTTTTACTATGGCTATGGCATACATTAATATTTATATATAATAATTATTGTATTTATATATTTAATTTGAAAATAAAAAAGAAATAAATGTACAAAAAATAAACACAGGATCGATCATACAATTAGTTTTACTTTTACAGCAAGAAAAAGTTCTGCACCCACAAAAAAATATGAAAATCTGAATTAAAAAAACATCACAATATCTCGAGTCTTTTACAGAGAATAAATTTGTAATTAAGTAGAACACTTATGTTTGGTATTGTATTTGTTAAAAATATTTAGTCAGACACTTTAATATGTAATTTTGATTTTTGTTTTTTTTTTACTTCCATAGTCCTTGATTCTTACTAACTTATAGTTAAATAATGCATTCAAAACTATATGTTTTTTCCGAGATAATATGTTTCAATTTTCCGAAACCTGTTTTTATACAAATTGAGATTGTGATAAATTGACCAACATAGTAAATAAAGTTTTTTTGTTTGTAGTCGTTGCACCGTTTAGTACATATATGCATGATGTATATATGTATGTATTTAAAAAAAATAGTGTTATGAAGTAAATGGTTATTGTCTCTTTTTTGTTTTTGGTTTATTATTGTTGTTTTAAGTGATCTTCCTCACGTGATGTTTGCTGTTGCAGACGTTCTTTGCGCGCCTTGTCCTTTAGCTGGGCCACCTTTAATTTGGCCATCATTTGTGTTGAATTGTATAGCCAGGCGCCCTATAAAGGAAAATAATATCATTATTATATATTTATTGTATCTATTATCCAATAAATGTACTTTGTACGAACTATCAGTATCGTTTATATACTTACAATCAATAGCATACAATTTAACAGTATTGGTATAGAGAATACTGTAGATATAAACAGTCCATTGCTATCAAAATACTGTTGTTTTGAAAATGAATGCCAATTCATGGCTGCATATTCATTAATTGATTCCGAAAAATAAACTGCAGATACTAAAAAAAAGAGGGAAAATATATAAATGGTTAGATAAATATAAATCTGGTGAATTAAATAAAAAATGTTAAAATATATTTATATCTTGAGACAATGTATATAGAAAAAAATTCCTCAGACACTGAAGACTATTTTTTGAATTAATCTGCAACGGAGTACTTGATTTTTTATAGAAAATTGCCCAGTAACGAAGAAGGATGATGTCAACGGAACGGGTGTGACATTGTTACTGACTATCTTCATTATTTTGGGATATTTAATTTATTATATCAATTCACAATGAGTGATCTAAGTAGATATATTTAGTTGTTATAAAATGGACATAAAAGGAAATATATTAATATTTTAATTAAAAAAATATATGGCTCAAATATCAATGTAACAGGTTAGGTTAGGGGATGTGCAGTCACTTATGTGGCTGCAGCACTCTGAGACCGTTAGGTCCGATTGGGGAAATAAAGAGAGATGAAAAGCTTACAGAAAGAAAGAAATACAGAAAGATATAAGAAGGTAAGTTTGGAATAATATCGATGGCTATAGAGATCAGACAGAGGATATATTACGTGCCAAGGTTGCACTTTCCCAACCACTTTAGGTTTCTACTTATGCTGTATATCCAATTTTCACTGTTTACATCGCAACAGAGTACATCCAAAATTTGTTTTGATGATGAGGGGACGGATTTGTAATCTTTGATCCCGGGACTATGATGACTTATAACATCTCTAATGAAGAATTTTTCTAGATCGCATTCAAGACTGCCTGTGGTGTACTTCTTAGCGCTGCGGTAATCAGGATCGAAACCGATCGCTGTACTGAATTTAATTTTGTGTCTTTTTGTTTAACCCCTACCACCATAGAAGGCATCCATATGTAAGAATGGGGAGTACAATCGTCACATACAACCATTGTATGATCTCTGGTCTTAGTCCCCAACTCTTATCTATAGAGTTCGTGCAGGATTATAGTGCTATTAGTCCATTCTTAGTGTCTTCATCAACATTTCTTTTCCACTATAGTTTATGGTCAAGGATTGTGCCAAGGTATTTTGCTACTAAGGAAAGGCCTAAGGTATCTCCAGCCAAAAATGGTAAGTGGAAATTTGGAATCTTACGTTTTCCAGTGAAGAGTACCATTTCTGTCTTAAAGGGGTTTTAGTCGAGACCATTGGCGTGTGTCCAGTTGGACAGAGATAAAAGAGCACCCTGCATGACATCAGAAATAGTCGGCAGAAACTTCCCACTGACTAGCAAGACTACATCATCAGCATAGGCTACAACCTTTATTTTAAGGTGGTCGAATTTTAGCAATATTTCATTTATCACCAGAAGCCATAGTAGAGGAGATAATACTCCTCGTTGTGCCTCTGTTGACATATTTCCTCACGGAACTCTCTCCAATTTATAATTCTAATTTCCAGCATTCTATTCTATTCCAATCGGATAGGAGCGAGGGATAGTCTGCGGTCTCAAATTATTGAAGATAACTGGTTATCATCCTGTAAAATCTTGGGGTTGTAGCATCATCAGTTTTCATGGGTTTCTTTCTATTCCTCAAATTCCCTCTAAGAATCATAATTAATTCTAAAATGCAATTTCGAAATATATTTGTAGATATGTTAATGAATCTAAAAACAGAAAACATTTCAAGGTAACCACCATTAGCATAGACTTTCAAAAAGGTCCCTAACCTTTATGGGCGACTGATGATCCGATTGAGTGTCGCTGGTTTGCATTCACCACACACCACATTGGTGTATCATATAAACAAACAAACCAACAACTACACATGCACATGTGTGTAGTATGCAAATATCTTTAGTGATTTCAGAATCGCTTTTCAATGCAATTTCAAACAAAAAAATAAACAAAATATGTTTTATAGCCAACTTACGCAAGATTAAAAATAAAAATATTTGGAAATTTGTATTGTTCCTAGTCAGTAGAGTTGTGGTTGTTGTCAATATATGCAAGACTATTAGACCAATTAGCCATGGATCCATCCAATCTATCTGTGAAGAGATAAACAAAAACAATGTGTGGTTGGGGGGTTACGGCTTCTGAATGTTTCATTTCTACTTACACTCCGTAAAAATGTCCAATAGTCGGTGATTTCATTTACTTCAATAAAATTTGGATCAATTGCCATGTTGTTGTTGTTTTAATATCAAAATATTAATTGTTATTGAATTTTTCCATATAAAGCAAAGAATTGTTTTATGCCGTTCTCGGGAGCCACACAAACAAAACTGATAAGAATATGAGGTTAGAGATGATACAACAAATTGATAGCAATATCGGCATTTAGTTATCGATTACTGGTCGATATTTCTCACGAGTTATGGATATGTTTATATAAAGGGGCATTAATAGCGCATTTACATACGCACTTTATATGCTGTGGATTTACGAGATTCTGAAAATAAATTAAGGTTATTTACACAGGCTTTGATATCATTTCAAATGGCTGTCAGCTGGTTTCTGTTTACATACACACATTCACACTTGTTTACAAAAAGAAAAAAATGTTACCACGAATTTTAAAATAAAAACTAAGATTTTAATTCAAAATTGTATTGGAGCTTTCAACAATGTGAAGCTAGAGGCCATTCATTCTGCTCTCGTAAGCTCAGGTATACTCTCACTTCTAACGGGCTGGTTTTATAGAATGCTGGAAAGCAGAATTATTAACTCATCCTCAGGAGAGAGAGTTCCATGAGGAAATCTGTCAACAGAGGCACACCACAGGGAGGAGTACTATCTCCCCATCTGTGGTTTCTGGTGATAAATAAGATACTGCTGAAATTCGATAATCTTAAAATAAAGGTTGTAACCTATATCGATGATCTAGTCTTGCTAGTTGGTGGGAAATTTCTAATGACCCTTTCATATATTATGGAGGGCGCTCTTCAACTCTGTCCAACTGGGCACACGTCAAGGGTCTTGGTGTAAATCCCACTAAGACAGAATTGCGATCTAGTTTCCGCTTGCCACCTTTGGGAAGACTGACCCTTTCCCTTTCTGAAGAAGCAAAATACCTTGGTACAGTCCTTGACCGCAAATTAAAGACTGATTAAGGACTGAAGAAAAGACTGATGCACTCTACACTTGCAAGAACTCCATAGGAAAGAGCTGGGGACTAAGACCAGAGATCATAAACTGGCTGTATGTGACCGTCGTTCTCCCCATTCTTACATATGGTTGCCTTATATGGTGGCAGGTGATAAACAAGAAGATACATCTGACAAAATTAAATTTATTACAGCGATCCTGACTACCGGAGCGCTAAGAAGGCAGTCTTAAATGCGATCTCGAATCTCCAACCACTGAACACTTTCTGATTAAATTCCAGGTTGCTAGATGTGGCCTGAGAAACGGATGTCTGGAAATCGCTGAACTATGGTCACGCTAGTATTCTCAACATAACGTCAGGTTGTGATTTCTTGAGGAGAAATACACACCATTAGTGACTATAGCACCGTTCCAGAACCTAAAAGAATCTACTAATTTTTGCAACTTTTTACTCGAAAACCGTTCTTCAACCCACAAAACTAGTAAAGCATTGAACCAAATTCAAAAGAACACAAAACAAAATGGCGTTCTCTTTGTAAACTTTTTACTTGAGAAACTTTTTAAATTACTTGTACTCTGAAAGCGATTTTGAAAAGTTTCCCTTTTACTAGCTTTACTATTAAAAAAATACTGGAACAAACCATATGTTTCCTCTCAAAAAGACTTTAATGACATCAGAGTAGATTTTCCTAGTAGGTAATCCTGGACTAGTAGCTCCTTACCTCTGCGAGGTCTGTCACTGGTGCAGGCGTTTACTGTAGGGAATTAAAAATATATAACTCATATAAACTTAACAATCATTGTAGCGGTTTTCAAGCAGAAATCCGGCCGAAATCACGAAAGCGGCCGAGATAGTCAAAAATGTCGAAAATACGGGACCGGTGACTATATATGCCGATAGACTGCAACTCCGCTCTGCATGATATACGACGGATAGTTAATTTATATTGGTTTACAGGACATAACAACATAGAAGGGAACGAGATACCCGACGAGCTTGCTCGAAGGGGTTCACAGTCGTCTATAGTAATAAAGGATTTATAAATCCACTTATAATCCACTACATCACGTTAATCCCGTTCAGAAATCTAGTGGATTATATTTGACGTATACGCAATGGAATTGACATTTATTTAACGACTATTTCGTAAATCTGAACGCACGTTTAATAGAATACCTATTTATTGTGCCGTGAATACACATTTAACGGTGTCCATCACACCTCATTCGTAAATTTTTCCCTTTTCCACTTTGAGTTCCTTTTGTCATCTGTGATTTTTCTTTCTCCCATTTTTTTGGCAGATGGAACGTTTTTCATTTTTCTTTCAGAAAAGTTGCTTCACTCACTCTCAGAGCAAGCACACTGTTACCAAATCAACCAAACCAATAATAACGACACGAATTGTAATTGTTAATTAATTTTCGGGAGCAAACAACAACAAAAACAGATTGAAAAACAAATAAGGAATCGGAAATAGTTACGATATTATCCTCAATCCCTTTCAAACAAAAAGTGCAACGTAATCAGCAGCATCGAAGTGAAAAGTTTGGCAGACATCAAAACGCAAGAAAAATAGTGAGAAGAAAAAAGAAAGGCGTAAAAAATACGATACATAAATTTCACACACAACAAGACAAGAAGAGACAGAACGAAACGACGAATTCCAGTGACAAAATTGAGGCAGAAAAAAAACGAAGAAAACAAAAAAAACACAACAAACAGGAAAAGAAATTGAAATTGTGCAAATCAAATTGTGTTGTTTGCAGCAGCAACAATAACAACAACAATAAGTGAACGATCAAAATAAAGCAGTTTCTGTTTTGGCGACAACCAAAAAAGTTCATTGTTCAGTCGGTCGCTCGCTCGCATCATCGTCGCTAACGTCGTCGTAGCAGAGCTTAGCAGACGTCGTTGCTGTCGCTGACGCTAGACAGACTACCTTGCCACACAATATTGCAGCAGCAACAAAGCAACACCAACACCAGATCAAGGACACCTGACTGAACTGACGACGACCTCGTCGCGGTTGTGGTTGTTGTTTTTGCAGCAGTAGGAGGAAGATTTCGTGTTTTGTTTTGCATTCTCATCGTATCAACTATTGTGAGGCTGTGAAGAGAGAAGGCTGCTTTGTGACAACAATACCAGGCAGGACACGACATCACATTTCGTTGCTTCTTCCGTTATGGCTGTTAAGCAAAACAACACCGAAGCGAATGGCTCATCAGCGGATGCTAATCAAGTGAATGGAACCGGTGTCAAGTCCACCGGGACAATAACAAAATCGAAAAAGATGAATACGAATGGCACGAACAGCGATGGCGGCGGGGGAGGTGGCCTTAACCCATCCGGTTTGGGTGTAACGAGTAATGCCGAATTGCCCGGCTGTAGCGGCAACACAGGCGCCTTTGCCAAAACCAAAAAACTCAATGCCTCGGCATCGGCCAATGTAGGTGGTGCTGCCGGTAATGCGGCACCCATGGTGTCCCATCAACCCACCACGGATATTGTCCAAATTTTACAGCTGATCGAATTGGTCGAAAAGAAGCAGCAGGAAATCGATTTGAGCAAGACAATGATGGAAATTTACCGTCATTTGATATTGAAATTGGCCCGGGTGCAGATACCACGACAATCGGCCGAGGATTTGAAACGTTTCAAGGAGGACATTGCCAAGGTGGGAGCATTTTTTGCCAAAAACAATGAAAAGGTGATCTACTATCACACCTTCTTGCCACTCGTCAGCAAGCTGATAACCATGAGTGATGGCGGCGAACAGCCATCATGTGCTTTGGCCGTGATATTTCAACTCTTCAGCACCGACATGATATTTGAGGCTGTACAAACGTTGCTCGATGACGATGTACCCGATCAGAGTATACGCAAAACGGTGGGATTGCTCTGTGAATGGTTGCGTATTTGTAATTTTTGTCAAAATTTAAATATTTGGATAATGGCCATATTGAATGGTCTGCAAAAGCAACACAAAACCACATTAGTCGATCAGATAGCTTTGGAGAATATTGATCATTTGTTTTCGTCGTTGATGGTACCCGTGCTACGGCCCAAGGTGGCACCCATTGTATTCCATATGTTGTCTACGGATCAAACACCTGAGGTGTTCCATAAGGTGAGTTTATCTTTTTGGATATATTTCAAAGCCCCTCATGACATTTATTCTCTTTGCAGATAATACCTCGCTTTGCCCGTGTCATTACAATGCTGAAACAGCAATCCAATAGTTCCGAAGAATATGCCGAAAGCACCAAAGCAATATTAAAACAATTGGTGGATAGAACAAGTGCTTTAATGGTACGATTTTACCGTTACGATGATAAGTACGAATCCATTGAAATGGCCCTGAAAGATTTCCAACCATCCAGTAACTATTTAAGCTATGCCTATGGCAACAAAACCTTTGATTCGACGGGAGTGGACAACTACACAAATCAAGGCAATGCCAAAGTGGGTTTGGTTAATTTGGGTAATACCTGCTATATGAATAGTGTTCTACAGGCATTGGCCATGACCAAGGAGTAAGTTGAACCAGTAATTCTATACTATATAGATTTCTAAATTTTGTTTTTTTTTCTTTTAGATTTACACGTGAAATCCTTTTATCCGAATCCAAATCGCCGTTACTAATTAAAATGCAACAACAAATAGCATTAATGCTCTATTCCACCCGCCAAGAATTGACACCCTCCAAAGTGTTGAATGCCACAAGGCCACCTGGTTTCTCACCTGGACTTCAACAGGACAGTTCCGAGTTTTTGGGTTACCTTTTGGAAACCTTGCATGAACAGGAAATGGCTTTTTTCAAGATGGCCAATAAAAACACGGGGTACATCTCACCAGATGATGCACGGGGAGCATCAGCTTTGTGTAAATCCAATGACAATGGCGATGCTGATGGTGGCATTGGTGATGATGAGGATTTAGATGATGATGACGAAGAACTTAAAGAGGCTGGCGAACAACAAAAGTCAATAAATATCCAAAACTCAACCACCGTCAACATGAATTCCCAATGCACACAAAAAACAACAACGACATCATCAACATCCACACCTAAAGACAATACTTTAAATCATTCATCTTCAAAACATCTATCGCAAGCAGTCGCCGCCGCAGCCAAAACCGTAACAACTGCAACCTCCTCCTCCTCTACTACTACATATTCGACAATCGAAAAGACATTCACAGGCAAACTGGCCACCACCTATAAATGTTTAACATGCGGCTGGAAGAGTTGTAACATTGATAGTTTTCGTGATTTGCAGTTGTCATTTCCCGATGTTAAAAATGATTGTGCTTCCAATTACTCGGTACAGGACCTCATCGAATACTATTGTTCGTCGGAAAAACTCTATGGCGATAATCAGTATTTTTGTGAACGCTGTAAGAAGCTGTCGGATGCTGAACGTTATATAAATGTTATAAGTGCGCCAAAGAATCTAATATTGACACTGAAACATTTTAAATATGATCAAAAATATCATATGCGTGCCAAATTGATGCATAAAGTATTTCACGATGAAAAGGTGAGTGAGAGTGCCGAAGAGCAATCTATCAATTTGTCATATAATTAGAATAGGTCAGGTTAGATTATAGCGTGTACGATCGTCCTGATAGGGCAATAACCATCACGCTATGAATTAAAAAAAAAAGAAAAACATTAACCAACGGCGAAACGCGTCGCATAATGGTGGGAATGTTGTATCTCTCTGGCTTTCCTTTTCATTCATTTCATTGCAACTTCGATCATGTAGCTCAACTCGATAGAGAAATTAATGAAAATAGGAGAAAGTTGATTCAAAAATCTAACTATACGTTGGCCGTCTTCCCAGATAAAGAAGGCGCCTTCAACAATGTAGAACTCGAGTCCACAAACCACTCTCTTAAAAAAATTCTTGCATGCATAGTGTGCAATTCTATTGGAAATGATTTGAGGGGGCTAAAACCATCGACTATACACTGGATGTATAACACCGTGGTAAGGCCCATCCTATCCTTTCGGATCCTCTGGACGGTCTGGATTTTTGTACAGACGGATCGAAGATGGAAGAAGGTCCAGGGGCTGGCGTTTACTGTAGTGTTTTCCAAGCTGAAATCTTCCGACTGGTTTCTGTCGGAAATTCGGACCGAACTCTGTTGGAAACTAACATTTTTTTGGAATTCCTTTCGAATTTCTTTTCGATTTCGGTGACCATGTCCATACAACTTTTGTAACGAAATCGGAACGAATTCGGCATCAGAATCAGCCATTTGTTCAGAGATTCGGTCCGAATGTTTTCTGTGATATTACAGTTACCCCCAACTCCCCCTTCCCCAAAGTTTCTAGATTTTTTTAGGACGTTAGTATTTTTTATCAACCAAATTACTTGCAATTCTCAATTCAATATTAAACTATGGTACCCATATAATGGTACTTCCAGTATTGACGTATTTTTTCATATCTCTAATTATTTTCATTTCAATAATCTTTGGATTTCTCTTCTCCTTCCAGGTCTCCCTTAAAGTGTGCTCCCCCCAAACCCTTGAAGAAATCGCCACCGTACACTATGACATCTATGCTGGGGTTGTGCATTCCGGTTTCAGCATGGACTCGGGACACTATTACACCTATGCAGCGGATGCTACAAATAAATGGTATAAATTCAACGATAGCATTGTAACGCCCTCTCGAACCGAAGAATTGCACAATTTAACACCACCCAATACCCCCTATATATTGTTCTATCAGATGGGAGCGCGATCGAATGAAACACCCGAAACCTCAGCATCGACAAAAGTCATTAAAGTGGATGTACCCTCACCGCTGACCCTAGAAGAATTGCCGAGAGATCTGAGGGAAATGGTTAACCATGATAATTATGCATTCGCCGAGGAGATGAAAATGCGTCGCTTCAAAGCGAATGCCACAATGGCGACGGCGGCGGCACAGGGAATAAATAAAAATTCGAAGAATTCGCGGCGTGACAGTTTCGACGATGATGATGATGAACAACCACCGCCGGCCAGTGGTTGTGGTGGCAACAGTATGCTAAATAATATGAATAGGTTTGTGTATTGAAGCGCAAAAAGAAGACAGCAAAATGAAATGAAAAAATGAAGATTCCTTATTAAATGTCCTTTTAGCTCTATTCTCTGTTGCCTTTTTGTAATGTTTATATATGTATGTATATGAACAACAACAAAAAAATTAAAAGAAAAGAAAAAAATACGCCTCTTTGAAAATTTATATATTTTGCTATTAATTTCTTTTTTCATATTACTTATGTTATTGTTTTATTATTTTTTTTCTTTATTTTTTTTTTTAAGTATGTTATTCTTTTTATAGGAAAAGTACTTGAGTGAGTTGTACTTTAAATATATATGAAACAACAAAACAAAAAAGCAAAGCAAACGAAAACTAAATATTGAGAATTGCAACTGTTTTTCTTTATAAGTTTAATTTTATAAATTATGAAAAAAAATTAATTATTAAAACGAAAAAAAAAAACAATTGAAATTTTTTGTACGATATTGTTTATTTTCTATATACATATACATATATAATATTCTTAGGAAGAAAGTTACTTTCACATAGTTATAATCAACCAACCATCCCCGAATCCTCCCTTCAGTCACATTCAATGTTATGAAAAGAAAACAAAAAAACAGTTCATTATTAAAACCAAAGTCCTTTTTTAATTTAAAGAATAATTACTATTTATACCCACCAATTTCATTATTACATACATTCATACTAAATTATTTCCTGTTTTGAGATTAGTTAGATAGCTGGGAAAATAAATTTTAAAAATATATATTCTTTTTCTTTTAATTTGTTGTTTGGGAATTGTTAAAATCCCCCTTTTCCAAACACACACACGCATAACTAACCATAATTTATTAACAAAAAATATAACCCCTAGAATTTATACAAAAATTTATTAAATACGAAAACAAAATGGCAAGGAATCATACAGTTAATAATACCCATTTTAAACTTCACCCCATCTCCCCACCCCCAAAAAAATCAAAGTGTTGCAATTAAATTGTAATACTTTTATTTATAACTATATAACTAACAAATATTATTATTCTTAAAACATAAAACATAAATTAATCAAAGAAAAACAATTATTCAAAACTCTCCATTTAAACATTTATAAATATTGAAAGAAAGCAGAAAAATTACAAATTTATAAATATGCAAAACAAAAAAATTATATAAATGTAATTTAAGTTTAAGCAAAATAAAAAAAAAATAATATTAAACAAACATTATGAAAAACAAAAACAATAATTTATTAAAATTGCAAATTTAATAAACAAAAAAAAAAAAAAAAAAAAAAAAAAACATTTTTATTGTTTGTTTTTCTTACACAGGTTTTATATTTTTTATTTAATTTTTTTTTAATTTGTTAAGTTTTCTAATTTCCCCTATTTTTTGTTTTCTTATGGAAGCGATATATATGGTAAATCATGAATTGAATGTGAGAATTAAAGAAATTAAAAAAATAAAATTAAAGACTGGTATACAAAAAACACAAAAAAACATAAACCACAACATAATTGGATTTAAGCGATTTGATGATTGTGTATTGATTTTAAGCCTAAGATTGATGAAAAGAAACACAACATTTATAACGTCTAAATAATAAAAAAAAAATAAAATAAAAAAAAGCACGTTAAAAAATAATAAGAATAAAGAAAACAAATTCCTTCGAATTAAAAAAACCAAACAAACAAATAATTTTTTATTATTTTTATTTTTAAAGTCATTTAGATTACTCGAAGTTTTATGATAGAGGCATGGTAGGACAACTTGAGTTCAATAAAAAAAACAACTACAGTATATGAGGATCTGTTTATACCATGGACAAGGTCTCATGCAGTCATATGTTTCCAATTTTTTTCATAAATTTGCCTTTGAAAGTATTCAGTTTTTAAAATTTAAATCAAAATATCTTCCTTCGAAATGTACGCACGCATATCATTTGTTCAGAGGCAAAAATTTCAAAATAATTTTTTTGAAGTTCCCTGCCTCAAAAACTTATAAATATATGTGATGTAACAACCATGGTTAAATCTTGAGAGCAATGTTCAGCTTTAGAAAAACATATTTTGGGTTTGCTGGGTTTCTCTACCGTGAATATGGTCTGAATTTAAAGCGACCTTGGTTTGCCAGGAAGTATACGGACGGAGCGATGGAAATTTCCGGAGAGCTCGAACACCTGGCAGTCACTCTGGTAGAGGATTCCTAATTGATGGAAGCGAAATCGGGCTCGTCTATTTGGTTTGCAATAAGAATACCTCGAGGATCGTTAGGAAGTTGAGAATATCATATCTCATGATGAGCGTCGAAATCGCCAAGAACAATTTTATTATCTCCCTGCAGCAGATGGACAATGCTTGGATGATAACTGTCCCCAATCTTGTCGACGGGCGGAATATATACATTGGACAATATCAATTTCAGAATCGTCGGAATGAACTGAAATGCTCAAGACTTCCAGAAAAGGATCAGATTGTGAAGGAGACGGAGGGGAATGAAAACAACATCCTCATTGCTGTCTTGGCGAGACAGAGATAGAGACCATTGTGAGAGTCTCGCATTCATCATCCAGCGAAATGTCAGATATGTTAGGGTATATGAATGCGAGACTCTCACAATGGTCTCTATATCTGTCTCGCCAAGACAGCAATGAGGATGTTGTTTTCATGCATTAAGTTTGTGATCTCAATTAACTTATTCCTAAGACCATTACAATTACATTGCATGATTAGGATTGAGGTATTTGGATCACTCCCCTGCATGGACAGCTGCTGTAGGTGCCCTTGTGGAGGCAGGCGGGTGGAAATATTCGGCGAACGGAAAACCTGCCTGTAACGCTGTTGTCTAGATGGGAAGTTTTGAGCATTCGATGTTGGCATTGAATGACTAGAAGTGTTAGTCGTAACACTAGAATGAATTCTACTTGATGAATGGCTAGACGGAGTGCTAGCCGTAGAATAGGAAGAGAAGCTAGTAGAATAACTGACTTGACTACCAGCATGAGCACTAGTGGTCGTACTACTGGATGGAGAACTAGACGGAGTGCTAGCCGTAGTACTTGAGTCACTAGTAGAATAACTAGTTGGACTACCAGCATTGCAAAACTAGCCGGGGAGCTAGCAGCAGAACTGGAGGAAGAGCTAATGGAATAACTAGCTCTGTCACTAGTACTCACACTAGTAGCAGTACTACCGGATGGAAAACTAAACGGCTAGCCGGCCACCGGAAAGGCTCAACTGGATTCTAGCGGATATTGCTGGATTATTTATGCAGCAATCGGCTACAAAGCCGGAATTCCATTACCTGTGGGAGCGAAGGGTGGTACATCTTTTCATTTGGCACCAGTTACTGCAACCATTGCACCTTACAGATGTCACGTTTCTCCGCATGATTTCCCCGCAATCCGAACAGTTCCACTTGGAGTTCTGGGCAGGTTGCTGAGAAGGAAAGGAATTTCTCGGAGTTGTTGGAGACAATGCGCTGGGTGTTGTAGGCTGCAGACAACAGCTGGCAATGAAGCTGTGCGACCAGTCGTGGCGTGAGGTGAGACCTGAGCACCTCCTCAGATGACACCAATTGTTGCAAACATTGCATCGCACTGAGGTGGAATTTGCAGCGATGCGTAAATGACACTCTGAACAAAAGCACACATCAGGACCTGGGGTTTGTTCAACGTCGGCACGGTTTAAAAGAATGGAAAAAACTTTCTTTTGGTACAGCTGTCGCTGAGTTGACAATCCCTGGCCGAGTCGAACTCGGGTCGTTCCGAAGCATAGATCCGATTGTCGTGGAAACGGAACGTAAACATTTTTTAATTATTGCCACTGAACACGTGTTGTGCGTACATTTCGAAGTAGGATAATTTTCATTTAAATTTTGAAAGCTGAATGTTGTCAAAAGTAAAATTATGAAACAAATTGGAATCATATGTCTGCATGAGACTACCTTGTGTAATTATGACATGGCTATAGTACTACGACCACACGAAACTTTGCACCTAGCTGTGGTAAAAAGTTCAACATTTACCCTAATGCACAGTTTTTTTAATCAAATTTACCTTTTTGCTATTTGCAAACCTAAGGGTCGTACCTAAATTTATGCGTACGATTTTTTCACCTCAAAAGGTAAATACATGTATTTTAATGAATGTTACCCAAATACGCATTGCGTATAAAAACATAATGTTGAAAATTTTCAACATTGACAATGCGTATTTTGATTTTTTTGTAAATTTGTGTTTGTATAAAAGTAAACGTTTTTCGAGCAATTAAAAAGCTGTTTCACCCACTTTCGCGGTTTTCAATTGACACACAAGTAAATGAGGCCCTTGTGTATTTGGATAATACGGACGTTCAGCAAACACTATAAAGGTGAGAAGGTGGGAATTTTAGTACGCATCGCACTGAATCAAGGTAGATATACAAGGTAGCCGCATCGGCGAATTTCTACAACAAACATCGGTTGTTGTATTTTGATATGTCAAAAATATTTTGCCAAAACAAACAGATTGACAAGATTTTTTTACACAAATTCTCGTAGAAAATGTTAATAAAAGTATTGTCAAAAAAGCTCTTCGAAATTCGGAGATTTTCATTTATAATTTTGTTTTTTTAATTTTTTGGTTCAACATTACAACAACATTTTTGACATTTATTTGTCCAACAGCTGGGCTGATGCGGCTACCTTATTAAATATACCTTGCACTGAATTTAATTTTAACGAAATTCTCTATTTTATGTTTTTGAGTCACCCTGTTATTAGAAACGTCATCAACATAAAAGTATTTGCTATTTCATTGCTACCAATTATTCCAAACCTGCCGGTTTCGAGTAACAAATACTCAAATACCTTGTCATTTTGCAACACTAGACAGTAGACGCGTTGTCAAATTCGCCTGTTTATTAAACACATAAAACCAAAATCTCCCATCAATTGCCATCAACAAACATAAATTTATTGTTTTTGTTTTTCTTTTTTTGTGTCGTTGTGCGGATGTGTTTTCTCTCCCCCGAAACGAAGAAGAAGAATTGTTGTTATTGTGCAATATTTGTTGTGTACAGGTTGGCTTTCTAATAACACAAAGAAACGCAAATGATTTAAAAATCGTGTAGCTCACGTGAATGGGCAAAAGATTAATTTGCGCAATAAAAGACCAAACCCCACTCACCACTCGATAAGGTTTTCGTTTTCGGAAGTCGAACGCGTGTAACCCAAAAAAAAGAGGAAGAAAAAAAAAAACAAAATAGAAAAAAAGAAGGCAAGGCGTTTTTTCCTTCCAGCAACAACAAGCTAATGAATAGAGCTATAAAAATCCTACAACAATAACTATAATAATAAAAATAATAGAAGAAATAAAAAACGGCAACAACAAAAACAAAACATCGGTGAACAAACAGCATTTAAAATACGCAATAAACAATACGAATAATATTTTTGTGTGGCTGATTTATATTTGTATGCCAGTAGATAGTGTGCTGCTGTTGTTGTTGGTTATCGTAATCGTCGTCTCTGCTAATTTTTATTTTGGGGGCAAACTAGAAACAAGAATAACAACAACAACCAAAATATTTTTCCCATTGACATTGCTAAAAGAGAACACACGAAAAACATCAGCAATTTTTAATTAAACATCAAAATTTTTAGTGTATATTAAACAAAACAAAAATAGCAACAACGATAACAAGAAAACAAAAAAAAACAAACAACATTCAAACAAAAAGAAAACCACGACAAGTGTGTTGTATTTGCTGTTGTTGTTCTCGTAGCACAGCAAGCAGAGTGTGTTGTTGTACGTGTGCATCCGGTGCATGTGTGTGCGTGTGTGTGTTTTGGTTTAAATGTATTTTCTTTTCTAAAGAATCAAAAAGCAAAACATATCTTGCTGACAACAAAACATAAATAAGCAATAACCCAACGGAGGAGCAAGAATTATCACAAAATAATAATAAAAAAGAAAACGTAATAATAACTACAACAAACATCGGAGCTAATGCTGACGTCAGAGTGCAAGCGAGAAGCGATGCGATACTACATGCTATAATAGTTCATGCTACTTCAATGCTGTAGTATGTCAGAGTGAGTGCTATAGAGAGCAAAACGTGTTGTTGGTTTACATCGCCTATTTCTGTTGTAAACTGGTGTTTATTGACTGAAGAAGGATTCAGACGAAGACTTTTTCATATCGCAAAATATGTTCAAAGTAATTTTTAAAAGAAAATTCATGAAATGGACAAATATTTCTGTATCGATTTCCCTTATTTTTTCCAAATTATTTTATTTTTATTTAATTAAATTTTATTTAATTAAATCCCGACAGATTGGTCCATACCATTAAAATTCGATAAGATGCAAAATAACGATGCCAAAAACCGATCAATAACGGTAAATACAAATAACAAACAAAGAAACTCAAACAGAGTCAAAGCGAGCTCTTGCTATAAACCATTGCACAACACGCTTTATCGCTTGCACTCGCTTTGTCTCGCTTGTAGCGTAGCATCCACTCTGACAGCTTTTGCGCTATGCCATAAGAAAACTCACGCAGAGGTTTATAGCGTCGTCTAGCGGCATATCATAGTATCGCTTCTCGCGCGCACTCTGACGTCAGCCTAACGAAGTGACACAAATAAAACGTCAGCATAGCCGAAAAGCGAAAATTTTGTTTTTGTACGTTGTTGCATAAATTAAATGCATCATCATCAGCACAGACAGCAACAACACCACCTCCAACACCAAAAACACAAAAAACACCACAATGTCCAATATTCACGAAGTGACACAAAAGGATTTACACGATTTGTTAGAAATTTTCGAAAGAAAATCCTTCGAAGCTGGACCATGTGAGGAAGGTACATTGGTAAGTTGCAAAATTCAGATGCAGTTATTTTGGCTTTTGTTTAAGTGAATAATTTAAGATTTTACAGAGGCTTCGTCAGCGTGAGGTTCCAAAGGCTCTTGTGGTTGAGATAAGTAAAGTTAGGGGCCAGGACACTGATCTTTTTTATGCCCTCCAACATAGTATGGAGGGTATATTTTTATTTTGTCATTCGAAATATTAATTTTCGATCCTATAAAGTATATATATTCTTGATCAGGGTAAAATTCTAAGACGACCTAGTCATGTCCGTCTGTTATAATCACGATATTCTAAAGGAATTGAGATAACTCGCCAAAATTTTGCATAGAGTCGTCTTTTGTCCGCAGGCAGGTCAAGTTCGAAAATAGGCTATTACGGTCCACGTTTAGGCATATCTCCCATCAGGGACGTACGCAGGGGGGCGGCCCGGGGGGCCCGGGTTCGTTTGAGTTCGTTTTTCAACCGAATTCACTATAATTTATTGCATTGGGTTCTTTTTTGATACCAAATGCAAAAAAATTTAAAAATTATTAATTTCCGTCCACTTTTTTGGTAGCCCCAATATAACGGTAACCCCAATTTTCGATATTTTGGCATTCTTTTTTTTTGTGTACCAAATGTCTCCTTTACAAATTATAAATATCGGTCCACTTTTTCGGGTATTTTGGGGGTATTTTTAAGCGCGATTTTTATATTTTGTTGTTTTTTGAATCGCTTTTGGCCCTTTGGGCTAGATTCTCGTTTATGAAATAAATTGAAAAAATTGAAATTGAAATTTGGTACAATGGGTTCTTATTGTGTACCAATTTTCTTCACTAAAAATTATAAATATAGGACCATTTTTTCGGGTAGCCCCCATATATGACACCCTTAATTTTCGGTATTTTGGGGTTCTTTAGCGCGTTTTCAACCGAATTCGTTCACTTTTTGGTATGTTGCCTATATTTTCATTTCTGTCAGTATACGTATGATGGAGGGTATCCAAAGTTCTTACTTAACGATTTTTCACTTGTTTGTCTTAAGTTTACAATAAGGCTCAGCAGCGGATAGTTATATTGTTATAGGGGTCTGTTTACAACGATCTACAGGGTTATCCGTTTCGTGTTTTTTATACCCTTCACCACACTGTGGTACAGGGTATTATGTCTTTGTGCATATGTTTGTAACGAGCAAAAGGAAACGAGATAGACACATGTTCCTTTTGAGAATATGCATAGAATTACTTGCTGATTCGATTTAAGCATGTCCGTCTGTCTGTCCATGTTAAATTGTAAATAAAGCACAGGTCTCATTTGTGATCCGCATTGGATGAAATTTGGCATAGTTTATTTGTTTGGCCCAAGGATGAACCCTATTGAAATATATATTTTCGTCCGATTTAATGTAAATAGAGCCCCAAAGTCCCTATATTTTTTTTCGATTTGCACGAAATTTGGCATAGCATACTGAACTAAGTGTAGAATGATGATTTCGATAAAGCCCCATATATATTTTCGACATATTCTATGTAAATGGTATACCAATGCCCCTATATTTATTTCGATTTGCACGAAATTTTGCATAGCCTTCTGAATTAAGTCTAATATGATGTGTGTGAAGTTCCGTAAAAATCGGTTCGAATTTAGATATAGCCCCCATATATAGTTTCGTCCGATTTTAAGTAAATGGTGCACTAAAGTCCCGGTATATCTTTCGATTTGCACGAAATTTGGCATAGCTCATAGAATTGTGTCTAGAATGACGTGTGCTAAGTTCCGTAATAATCGGTTCGGATTTAGATATAGCCCCCATATATATTTTCGTTCGATTTAATGTAAATGGTGCAACAAAGTCCCTGCATATCTTTCGATTTTCACGAAATTTGGCAAAGCACATATAATTGAGTCTTGAATGAAGCGTGCTATGTTTCGTGAAAATCGGTTCACATTTAGATATACTCCCTATATATATATTTTCTTCTATATATATATTTTCTTCCGATTTTATGTAAATTGTGCACTAAACACACAAAGTTTGACAGATTGGCACACAATTTTGTATACCATACAAGTTAATATAAATTAATCTCTGGCAAGTTCCATATATATTTTCCGATTTTAGGTAAATGGTATACCAAACTCCTAATGTTTGTCCGATTGATACGAAATTTTGCACAACGTATCAAATTGAGACTAGAATGACGTTTTGTTGTAATTGATGCAAATGCAGACATAGCTCCATAGGTATTTCGAACAGGTATCTGATTGAGATTATATTTTGAACAGTGCGGCATACCGAATATCGCGTATATAAGTTAGCTTTAAATCGATTTACATAAATATGTCACATTCAACGCTAACGACTCTAAATCTGCCCGAATTAAATGCGTCGTCAATATCTGATTTTCAACTGAAAAGGGAAAAATTGGTTTAACAACTCAGTTTGACAGATGTCGAAATCAAGCCTCACACTTTTGAAACCACAAAATGGATAATCCTGATTTTTTTATGTAAATCGATATATTGAGAGTTTTGTTATTTGATCTGACATATAAGACATATAAAATATTATTCTCATATCTGTCGAACAGTTGATGTATCTTATTATTTTTTCCTGGTCATCTTTCGACGGATTTTATATAATGTTCCAATGACCTGGAATGATTCCGTCAGTGATTCGCATTTCTTCTTTACAAATAGGAAGTAATAAAAATGTAGTACAGGACCTACAGAAAAGTAGTTAAAAATCTATCTACAGATTTATTTCTATCAATGGATAATTTTTTTTGAGAGCCTACTATCTATGTGGGCCACTGGGGTTATCACATTTTTTCATTTAATAGCATTTTACTTGATAAGTAGCAGGTAATCTAATTTAAACTGGATCAGGAGATATTTTCTTATCAATTCGTAATTCAATTGTTAGCTATTACATCAGTGAAACTATTGAAATTATAGGTGAAGCTATAGGACAGTCTAAAATGGGGAATGCTTTCGGATTATCAAAGGCCATGGCAATTTCTTTATACCCTCCCACCATAAGGGTCTTTTGAAATCAGATGCCAATATTCTGTATTTTGTAGGTTTTTGACTCATTTTTCCACCGAATTGACTGCAATTTGTTATTTTAGGTTCTGATTTGGATAGCAAATATTCCAGCCAAACATTTTCAATATTCGTCGACATTTTAGCGTAGCCCCTGAATAACGGTAACCCGCATATTCGGTATTTTGGGGATTTTGGACATGTTTTTCAATTCAAATGGCTATAATTTAGGGGTTTTGTGAGCTCATTGTGTAGCAAATAAATCCATTATGAAAATGTCGATAAAATGGGAGAAATGAGTTGACCGGAATGTTAGCAGTCGTAACATCGCCCAAGAGCTAAAATCGACCATAAAACTGTTTTAAACTATTTACACAAAGCTGGATTCAAAAATAAGCTAGATGTTTTGGTACCACACCAATTAACAGACAAAAATAGGATAGATCGAATTTCCATCTGCGGTGTCTATCTCATTCCAAACGGAATGAGATAGACCCATTTGGTAACTGGAGATGAGAAATGGATCACGTACGATAACACTGTTCGAAAACGATCGTGGTCAAAGAGCGGTGATGCACCTCAAACGGTGGCCAAACCAGGACTAACGGTCAGTACGGTTCTGCTATGCATTTGGTGGGACTGAACGGGGATTATTTATTATGAGTTGCTTCCATATGGCCAAACGCTGAATTCTGATCTCTACTGTCAACAACTGGACCGTTTGAAGATAGCAATTGACCAGAAACGGCCAGAATTGGCCAACAGGAAAGGTGTCGTGTTCCACCAGGACAACGCTACTTCGGGAGCTTGGTTGGGAAGTTTTAATGCAACCGCCATACAGTCCGGACTTGGCACCATATGATTATCATCTTTTTCTTGCATTGCAAAATTTCTTTATTGATCAATATTTGGTATCTAGTGATGATTTTGAAAATCGACTACTAGAGTTTTTGCTTCAAATAGAGACCAGGACTTCTATGAGAGAGGCATTATGAAGATACCTTTAAGGGAACCCCTTATTGTTGATGGCGGGCATGATAACTCACCACTGGAACATCGGAATCCGAAAATTCCAACGGAGTTAGAAAGAGCACATGTCTGTCTCTCGTATGAACTAGGATTTTTGACTGCGCTCTAAAATTAACAAAATGGCGGACCTTTGAAAAAATATTTTTTGAAAATCGCCGATTTTTTACCAAAAACCAAGTTAAAAAACAGGAAGATCTTCACCGATTGGATTTATCCTAGTTCATACGATAGCTATGCACTCACAGAGAAACGTGTACAAATTTGGAATCGATTAGGTCATTAGTTTGTGAGTTATCGTGCCCGCCATTCACAAAAGAGATAAACGCGTTTAAAGTTTGAGAAGCCCTTTAGCCGTCAGTTGATGCTGACACAATAAATTGGCTATATCTTCAAGAGTTCTTGGGATTTTCTTGAGGATTTTGTAGGGATTTGTTGAATTAGTGTAGATTCGAATTAAACCAAAAATTTTTTGACCCCGAGAATGGCAACAAATCATACAACAAACGGTGCATTCGGACATTCCGAAGCATGTTAAATAAAGTCCTATAGTTCATATATAAAAAATTGGGTTTCTTTTTCCCCAACCTATGGAGATTTGTCCCGTTTTTCAATCTAAGAACCTATAATTTAACACTTTAGATTATCATTTGGCAGCAAATCTTCCGATATATCCCATTTGCAATACCAACCATCCTAGGAGTAATAGCAATGCCAGTGCAAAATAAGGAGGTCCTATTGAAAATCTTCTTTACATGTTGTATTCTTTTGTGATCACTTTTAAAAATTTCTTTCGTAGAGAAGGTAGTTCGGTTAAACGCTATCTAAATATGTCATCCATTCTATAGTTTTTGCTGTAAATTGAACTTTTTTTACTAATTTTATAACTAAACTCCCTACTAAATATCTACAATTTTTTTGTTACATTGTAGAATCAACTTTGTTTTAAATTGATTTCAAAAGTTTAGAATTGGTTTTTCTTGTTTTTTTTTATATTTTTATGTTATTGTACTTGTTGTTATTTACACTTTTTTCCTAACTGAACAAGATAAGCAAATAGAAATTTAATTGTTTAATATAACAACAACAACAGCAAAAGAACAACCACAACCCGACAGTAAAAATAAACCCACTGATGATAATAATGATTTCAAAGGGGGGAGGGAGAGTCGAGGGTTGGCAAACTGACGACGCCGACTGGCTGACATGTAACAAATAAGCCTAGCTAACGCATTCTTAGTGATGAAAACTCGTCAATAGAAGGTGAAAGGGGTAATAGGTGTTGTTGTTGTTGTGCTGAAAGATTGCTGTTGTCATAGACTCCTCGGCCAGCACGTTTCTAAGAATAGTTGTTGCTGTTGTTATTGTTTACTATAAATATTATTTTTCTATTATTTAGAATTTTGTTGTGCTACACTAGACACCATTAAATTAAGGTTGGGAGGTTGCTGATTTATTGGCCTCGGACACATGTTTTTGAATTTAACAAAAATCGGTTTAATGTATGAAATACGACTCAGGAGCGGGAATAATACCAAAAATGCATTCATTGCCTAGTATCATATACGATGCAAACTAAAAGGATCTGCCAACAAGCTTTAGGGTTAATGTTGTTCTCCAAGAAAATCCAGACACAGACATATAGTTGATGCGTTGATAGCCCTCCTCTGGACGGTCTGGCTTTGTATACAGACGGATTCAAGATGGAAGAAGGTACAGGGGCTGGCGTCTACACTGTCATCTTTATCGGAACTTTGAAGAGTTCCTCGACGAGCGAGCCAATGAACTTTGGCACAACGAACCTAGGTGCAATGTGTCAAGATCTATTTGGCCGACTCTGTCTACCAATAGGACACACTCACTGTTGAACATGGGCAAAGCTGGAATAAGAGTAATGACAGGAATCATTACTGGTCATTGCA
Source organism: Musca vetustissima (assembly GCF_032173495.1). Classification (NCBI taxonomy): domain Eukaryota; kingdom Metazoa; phylum Arthropoda; class Insecta; order Diptera; family Muscidae; genus Musca; species Musca vetustissima. Next base: position 100,003 of record NW_026887314.1, read on the forward strand.
ATATCAGGGCCTTTACCAGTAAATGGGACCATTAAATGGAGGATGATGTTACTGATTGCTGCAGACATTGTGTTGACGAGGAGGAGACAGAGACAATTGAGCATCTCCGGTGCCGCTGTCCACTTCTGGCCTACAGACGGCACAGACTCACTTTCCACCGTCTCTAAGATTCTTCTCAACAACGGAACCTGCTCTAATCTACAGCATAATTAGAAACTTAAAGTGATTAGGAAAGTGGAACTTTGATTCGTAATATATCTTCTGTCCGATCTCGATAGCCATCGATACTATCGCATATTTACCTTCTCACAATTCCTTGTAAGCCTATATAGATCTCTCCCTATATATTTTTTCTTTTCGTGGATAATCACAATGGACCTGACGGTCTCAGAGCACATCCCCAAACCTAACCTAACCCAACCCTTGGTCCGAACTACGCATTTTGAGTCAATCCGGAACTTATTGTATTTTATCGAAACGTGTAGGATGTCCCAGTGGCGCCTTAAACACCCCTTTGTTGTACAGTGTTTCTATTTGTTTTTTTTACATTATATAGTCAATGTTTTATATGTATTTTATTTGTATTGCTCAATAATGCTAGCTGCTGTTCTTTCTAGTCGTTGCATTTCGTTTTGTTTTTAATATTTTCTTTATTTTTCAAGGTGCAAAGAGTGATGTGTTAATTATAGCTTGCCTTTTTTTGTTGGTTGTTATTTGTATTTATACACACATGTCAAGACTGCACACATTCACACAAATGCCTATATAAATTATAATTCATGGCGCCAGAATTATTACTGGCAATTTTGTTTGAACCCCTTTTTGAGTACATTCCCTAGATAGGGCTATAGTTAAGCGATGAAATCGTTAAATGTTTAAAAATCGTAAAAAAAGAATGTACAGGTACTTATCTTTAATTGTCAGTCAATGATTTTATTTTGCGATAAGTAGCAGGTAATCAAGTTTAAACTAGATCAGGAAATGCTGTTGTTATCAATTTGTAAGTGATTTGAGTGTAAGGGATTATATGTGGCCATAAGTGGACCTAACCGTTAAATATTTGTTAATATTTTTTTTGAGCCTATAAACAGGCGTGGATTTTTTAAAAAAATATTTTTAGGGTCTATGTATTTACTTACTTAGCTGGCTTGTGACAGAACTTTCGTTCCATAAGCCGAGCTTAGAAAAGATTTCCAGGCGCGTCGATCTTTTGCGCAGTTTTTCCAATTTGAAAGACCATTTTCGTCAATGTTGTCTTTGACTTGGTCTTTCCATAGTATTCGTGACCTTACCCTTTTGCGTGAACCACAGCTGTTTCGCTTTTATATGCCTTCTGGGCTGGGACATCTTCATCCATTCTCACAACATGACCTGGCCAACGTAGTCGCTGCAGCTCAATATGTCTAACAATGTCGATGTCCGAGAATAGCTGATACAACTCATGGTTCATTCGACGACGATATTCACCGCCAACGCAGATCGGCCCATAGATCTTTCGGAGAATTTTTCCCTCAAACACTCCAAGTGCTGCCTCATCTGCTTTCGTAAGTACCCAACGTACATCAACGTCTTGTAGAGTGTGAGTTTGGTCTGGCGGGAGGTGGCCTTGCTTTTGAGTTGTTTGCTCAGACCATAGTAGCATCGGTTGGCCATCACTATCCTTCTTCGAATTTCAAAACTGATGTCATTCGTTTTATTTATGGCGGTACCAAGGTATATAAAATCTTTGACTACCTCGATGCTGTAGTTTTCAAGTTCCACAGTTGGTCCGAGTCTACTGGACGTCTTGCGCGTTGATACCATCAGCTTGGTATTCTCCCCGTTTATTGCCAGACCCACTTTGGCAGACTCCTTCTCAATTTGTTCAAAGGTGGCTGTAAACGCTCTCAATGTTCCACCCATTATATCGATGTCATCGGCGTAGGCGAGTAGCATGTGTTGTTTGGTGTATAGAGTGCCATTTCTGTTCACTTTTGCCCCTCGTATGACCTTTTCCAGCAGGATGTTAAAAAGGTCACACGACAAACTATCACCTTGTCTGAATCCTCGTTCGGCATTAAAGGGCTCCGAGAGGTCCTTTCCGACATTAACTGCTAATCTTGTGCCTGTTAAAGTTATCCTGCATAGCCGAATTAATTTTGCAGGAATGCCAAACGCAGACATGACTTTATATACCACTGAACGGATAGGGCTGTCGAATACGGCTTTATAGTCGACGAATAGGTGGAATGTGTCGATGTGTTTTTCGTGTTTTTTTTTTTCAAGGATTTGGCGCAGAGTGAAAATCTGGTCAATGGTGGATTTGCCAGGTTTGAAGCCACGTTTGTATGGTCCAATAATGTCATTGACCATTGGCTTCAATCGTTTACACAGCACACTGGATAGCACTGCGATGGGAAGCAGACTAATTCCTCTATAGTTGGCACTTTTCGTCTTGTCACCTTTTTTGTAAACGGGACACAGGATGCTGAGGTTCCAATCATTGGGTCTATGTACAGGCGTGAATTTTTTAAATATTAATTTTCGGGTTTATGTACAGTCGTGGATTTTGAAAAAAATATTTTTAGGCTCTATATACAGGCGTGGATTGTTTAAAAATTATTTTTAGGGTCTACATACAGGCATGAATTGTTTAAAAATTATTTTTAGGGTCTACACACAGGAGTGGATTGTTTAAAACTGTTACAGTCCGTCCATCAGTATTATTGTATACTTGTTCTAAGCATTGCCACATCAATCTTTCATTAACAAAGCATATTTTCAAAGGTCAATGCTAAATAAGTGCGCCGCAAAAAATTGTTTTTTTTTTTTTCTAAATTATGAGATAAACTAAAAAAGAACAAAAATACAATTAAAGGTTATCAACATTTAAATGAAACAACCTTCACAATACAATTTATTGAAAATTAAAACCTTTTTTCTACTTTTTTGTTTGTTTCCACTTTTGAAAATTGCAAAATAAACTCAAATAAGCACTTGGAACATTGCCGCAAAGTACTTGAATTGTTTGTTTTTTTAATACAATATAAATTGAAGGGGTGGTTGCTGTCATCATCTTCATCATAAATTCCTTTTTCATACATTCGGTTTTCGATTTGAAAATAGCAAACATTTATCTTATCGTCGTCTTTGCGTTGCAGTCAATTTTTAGCCGTTGCTGCTGCTGCTAATCACAAATGCATGAACAAACAAACGGACTTTACAACAACAAAAATTGCAAATAAATAAAAAATGTAGATAAAATTCAAGTTCAAGTTTTTATTACGCAAATGTTGATTTTGAAACTAAAGTATTTTAGCAAATATTGCTTGGACGTAGCCAAAGAATGAATTAGAGCTTTCGTAGATGGACTTTTTAGACATAATGAAATTTTGAAGTCGATTTAATAAGAATAAGTAGTTAAAAAGAAATATTAGGAGAAAGGTGTGAATAGTTTCGATGGCTATAGAAATTGGACAGAAAAACATATTACTTGCTAAGGTTGCACTTTCCTAACCACAAGTTTTCTAATGATGCTGTAGATTAAAGCAGGTTCCATAATTGAAAAGAAACTTAGAGACGATGGAAGGTGAGCACCCTCTAGTTTGTAACGCCTGTAGGCCATAACTGGACAGCGATACAGAAGATGCTCAATTGTCTCCGTCTCCTCCTCACAGTCAGCACAGAGTTTGAAGTAATCAGACTCTGTGCTGGTAAAAGCTCTGATATTGCAACCAGTAATGACTCCTGTCACTACTCTGATTTCATATTTGCTCAGGTTCAACAGTGAGTTTGTTCTCTTGGTTGAAAGAGTCTGCCAGATGAAAGAGTCTGCCGTGATGTCACAGTGTCCTGATACTCAACACAGCCGATAGCTGTAAGTGAGTGTTTCCAAAACAGCTCTACACTCGAGAACGACCACGGGATTTGAGGCTTTAAGAGCCGCCTGACTATCCACAAAGATAGATCTCTGCATCCAGACTTTTTATCGTTTCCGCTGCCTTCCAGCTTGTAGGCAAGCTCAAGGCCTAACCTTTCACAGTACACGCCAGCCCCTGTACCTTCTTCCATCTTGGATCCGTCTGTATAAAAAACCAGACCGTCCAGTCGAGGGTTTCTACGTTTCCAGTCGCCTCTACTAGGGATAACGACATCTACATCGTCAAATCTTAGGACTGCTAATATATAGTCGTATAGTTTTACGCGTTGGTGCAATGTCATAGCTAGTTCGTTCAGGATACATCCATGCCCGTAGGTACAATTCCGCCATAGATTTTGTTCTTGCAGCCTTAGGGCACATGTGCGTGAAGATAAATTCGTTTTTAACTAGCAAAGACACAAACCAGTATGTGTGGTTGTGTTCAGTATAACAGTTTTGTAATACGGTATAACAGAATTCACGGAAAATAAATTCTGATTTATTACGAAATTATATATATTTAAATTATATTCAGAATATATTTTCATTTTGTGAATATGAGTTATGATGTATTATAAAAAAAAAATTGTAAAAAACAAATAATATTGTCAAAAATAAAGAGAAAAAAACAATATATGTTTTAACCCACTGTGCGGGATCTATAAAAGATACGCCTGATCTGAAGGTACCGTATGAAAGCTTGTCTCCTCTATTTTTATTTAGAAAATATTTTTTTCAGAATTTTCTGACACAGAAATTTTGAGAAAAAAATTTTTGAAAAAAAAAATATAATTTTAAGGGACATTATATTCAGAGAACCACTGTGCGGGATCTATAAAAGATACGCCTGATTTGAAGGTCCTTATGAAAGCTGGTCTCCTCTACTTTTAGAAAATATTTTTTTCAAAATTTTCTGACACAGAAATTTTGAGAAAAAATTTTTTGAAAAAAAAAAATATAATTTTAAGGGGTATTATATTCAGAGAACCACTGTGCGGGATCTATAAAAGATACGCCTGATCTGAAGGTACCGTATGAAAGCTGGTCTCCTCTACTTTTAGAAAATGTTTTTTTCAGAAATTTCTGACACAGAAATTTTGAGAAAAAAAATTTTGAAAAAAATATATAATTTTAAGGGACATTATATTCAGAGAACCACTGTGCGGGAACTATGAAAGATACGCCTGATTTGAAGGTACCTTATGAAAGCTGGTCTCCTCTACTTTTAGAAAATATTTTTTTCAGAATTTTCTGACACAGAAATTTTGAGAAAAAAAAATTTGAAAAAAAAATATAATTTTAAGGGACATTATATTCAGAGAACCACTGTGCGGGAACTATGAAAGATACGCCTTATCCGAAGGTACCTTATGAAAGCTGGTCTCCTCTACTTTTAGAAAATATTTTTTTCAGAATTTTCTCACACAGAAATTTTGAGAAAAAAATTTTTGAAAAAAAAATATAATTTTAAGGGACATTATATTCAGAGAACCACTGTGCGGGATCTATAAAAGATACGCCTGATTTGAAGGTCCTTATGAAAGCTGGTCTCCTCTACTTTTAGAAAATATTTTTTTCAGAATTTTCTGACACAGAAATTTTGAGAAAAAAATTTTTTAAAAAAAAATATAATTTTAAGGGGCATTATATTCAGAGAACCACTGTGCGGGATCTATAAAAGATACGCCTTATCCGAAGGTACCTTATGAAAGCTGGTCTCCTCTACTTTTAGAAAATATTTTTTTCAGAAATTTCTGACACAGAAATTTTGAGAAAAAAAATTTTGAAAAAAATATATAATTTTAAGGGACATTATATTCAGAGAACCACTGTGCGGGAACTATGAAAGATACGCCTTATCCGAAGGTACCTTATGAAAGCTGGTCTCCTCTACTTTTAGAAAATATTTTTTTCAGAATTTTCTCACACAGAAATTTTGAGAAAAAATTTTTTGAAAAAAAATATATAATTTTAAGGGGCATTATATTCAGAGAACCACTGTGCGGGATCTATAAAAGATACGCCTTATCCGAAGGTACCTTATGAAAGCTGGTCTCCTCTACTTTTAGAAAATATTTTTTTTCAGAATTTTCTGACACAGAAATTTTGAGAAAAAATTTTTTGAAAAAAAAATATAATTTTAAGGGGCATTATATTCAGAGAACCACTGTGCGGGATCTATAAAAGATACGCCTTATCCGAAGGTACCTTATGAAAGCTGGTCTCCTCTACTTTTAGAAAATATTTTTTTCAGAATTTTCTCACACAGAAATTTTGAGAAAAAAATTTTTGAAAAAAATATATAATTTTAAGGGACATTATATTCAGAGAACCACTGTGCGGGATCTATAAAAGATACGCCTGATTTGAAGGTACCTTATGAAAGCTGGTCTCCTCTACTTTTAGAAAATATTTTTTTCAGAATTTTCTGACACAGAAATTTTGAGAAAAAATTTTTTGCAAAAAAAATATATAATTTTAAGGGTACATTATATCAGAGGAGAAAATGAATTCGGTACCTTTTTTTTTTTTTTTTTTTTGAAATAATATATTTATTTTATACATAATATATTTTCATTTTGCTATTGAAAATATTTTATTTATAAATTTCTGAAACAGGAAAAAAAGTTAATATATATATATATATATATATATATAATTTTGAAGGACATTATATTCACAGAACCAAAGATACGCCTTATCCGAAGGTACCTTATGAAAGCTGGTCTCCTCTACTTTTAGAAAATATTTTTTTCAGAATTTTCTGACACAGAAATTTTGAGAAAAAAATTTTTGAAAAAAATATATAATTTTAAGGGGCATTATATTCAGAGAACCACTGTGCGGGATCTATAAAAGATACGCCTTATCCGAAGGTACCTTATGAAAGCTGGTCTCCTCTACTTTTAGAAAATATTTTTTTCAGAATTTTCTGACACAGAAATTTTGAGAAAAAAAATTTTGAAAAAAATATATAATTTTAAGGGACATTATATTCAGAGAACCACTGTGCGGGAACTATGAAAAATACGCCTTATCCGACGGTACCTTATGAAAGCTGGTCTCCTCTACTTTTAGAAAATATTTTTTTCAGAATTTTCTGACACAGAAATTTTGAGAAAAATTTTTTTGAAAAAAATATATAATTTTAAGGGACATTATATTCAGAGAACCACTGTGCGGGAACTATGAAAGATACGCCTTATCCGAAGGTACCTTATGAAAGCTGGTCTCCTCTACTTTTAGAAAATATTTTTTTCAGAATTTTCTGACACAGAAATTTTGAGAAAAAAAATTTTTGAAAAAAATATATAATTTTAAGGGACATTATATTCAGAGAACCACTGTGCGGGATCTATAAAAGATACGCCTTATCCGAAGGTACCTTATGAAAGCTGGTCTCCTCTACTTTTAGAAAATATTTTTTTCAGAATTTTCTGACACAGAAATTTTGAGAAAAAATTTTTTGAAAAAAATATATAATTTTAAGGGACATTATATTCAGAGAACCACTGTGCGGGATCTATAAAAGATACGCCTGATTTGAAGGTACCTTATGAAAGCTGGTCTCCTCTACTTTTAGAAAATGTATTTTTCAGAATTTTCTGACACAGAAATTTTGAGAAAAAAATTTTTGAAAAAAATATATAATTTTAAGGGACATTATATTCAGAGAACCACTGTGCGGGAACTATGAAAGATACGCCTTATCCGAAGGTACCTTATGAAAGCTGGTCTCCTCTACTTTTAGAAAATATTTTTTTCAGAATTTTCTGACACAGAAATTTTGAGAAAAAAATTTTTGAAAAAAAATATATAATTTTAAGGGGCATTATATTCAGAGAACCACTGTGCGGGATCTATAAAAGATACGCCTGATCTGAAGGTACCGTATGAAAGCTTGTCTCCTCTACTTTTAGAAAATATTTTTTTCAGAATTTTCTGACACAGAAATTTTGAGAAAAAAATTTTTGAAAAAAAATATATAATTTTAAGGGACATTATGTTACGAAAACCACTGTGCGGGAACTATAAAAGATACGCCTGATCCGAAGGTACCGTATGAAAGCTTGTCTCCTCTACTGTTAGAAAATATTTTATTTAGAATTTTCTGAAACAGAAATTTTGAGAAAAAAAATTTTGAAAAAAAATATAATTTTAAGGGACATTGAGTTCAGAAAACCACTGTGCGGGAACTATAAAAGATACGCCTGATCTGAAGAAAAATTTTTTTTCAGAATTTTCTGAAACAGAAATTTTGATTTTTTAACGTATCGTTAAGGGCTACAAAACGAATTTAACTAGCAAAGACACACAACAATATGTGTGCTTGTGCTCAGTATGTACAGTAAGTACTGTATACAGTATAACAAATTCAGAGGAGAATATGAATTCGTTTTTTTTTTTTTTTTTTTTTTTTTTTGAATTATATATTTAAATTATATTGATAATATATTTTTATTTTACGAATACGAGATGAAATGGAAATTATGATATAATATAAAAAGTATATATGTACAGAATTTTAATGAAAAATGTTTCAAATAATAATTAATTTTAAAATATGTTTTAAGAACTAAAAAACTCCGATAATATTTAATTTAAATTGAATAAAAATATTTTTATAATTTATATTATATATTCGGCCGGATTTGAACTCAGAGCCGAAGTCCTAAAACAATGCGTGTGTACCCCTGTGCTATACCCAATACTGTAAGCATTGTTATATTTGGTGGTTTTCATTATTCTATCAGTGTCTCAATTTCTATATTTTAGGCACTTTTGCTGGAAAAGTCCTTTGGAAAATTGTAAAGAACATTCCAAATTACAAAACACGTAAGACATATAAGCATATGAACCCGTTGTAAATTACACAGAAAGCATTTGAACTTGTTTTATTATGTCATTATTATTTATGACTATTGCAAGGTTTTTATGTACATCTAATACACAATTTTATTTAATATCTATTGAAGACATATACTATTGAAACATAAATGATCCGCTGTTTTTCCCTAGAAGTACAAGTTTCCCATATTGCATTCTTAGATGTCACATATTTTCCAATAATCTATTTATAGCTCTTTATACTAGTGCGTGTGCGTGTGTGGATTCAACACACAAAATATGCGCTGATTGAGAGTCCACTTTAAGGGTTGTTTATTACCAAGAACAAAAATGTAACGTTTGCTATTTTTTGTTGTTGTTGCATAACAACGAAAAGCTTAATGATCTCATCGGAACGAAAACAAAACAAATATGGTATTTCTGCAAACGAAGAACGTGGAGTAGCTCAGTGGGTAAGCAGGTAGATGCAGTGCAAAGTGTGCATTTAGTCGTACGGACGTGGGTTCAATTCCCGTCGGAGGAAAATTTCATCTATAGTTTTTTTTTAATTTTAAATGAATTAAATAACATTAATTTATATATATATTTAATTTCCATAATTAAAGAAAATATACATATTTTCAAAAACTACTTTTTTTTTTTTAAAATACACGTATTGTTGTCATTCGAATTTTTTAGAAATACACGCTTTTTGTGTATTCCAAAAAATATTTGTTCTGCGTTTACATCGATTACAAACATCCATGTTTTGTGGTTATTCAGAAAATTTCTAAAATAATGAAATATTTGGTAGTTTAATTTTTTTAAATACACGCGTTGTTTTTATTTGAAAGCGCTTTTTTGTACAAATACACGTTTGTGGTTTATTCAATAAAAATGTTTTAAAAACTGCAAAACCTTGTAATATAACATTGTCGTTATTCGAAAAATATTTTTCAAATACACGATATATTTTTTAACAAATTCACGCCATGTGGACATTTTTAAAAACCTATGGCTTGTGGCTTTTCGAAAAAATATTTTTTTTAAACAAATCCAAGCCTTGTGATTATGTTTTGATTAACGACAATGTTATATCACAATGTTTTGCAGTCTTTAAAACTTTTTTATTGAATAACTTTTTTAATGAATACCCTTCACCACACCGTGGTACAGGGTAATATGTCTTTGTGCATATGTTTGTAACAAGCAAAAGGAAATGAGATATACATATGGTTCCTTTTGAGAATATGCATAGAATCACTTTTTAAGACGATTTATGCATATCCGTCCGTCGGTCCATGTTAAATTGTAAACAAAGTACAGCTCGCATTTATGATCCGAATTGGATGAAATTTGGCATAGGTCACGTATTTGGCCCAAGGACGAACCCCATTAATATTTGGAAAATATAGCTCCCATATATATTTTCGTCCGATTTAATATAAATGGTGTACCAAAGTCCCTATATATCTTTCGATTTGAAAGAAATTTGGTACAATGTACTGAATTTGGTCTTGAATGATGTTTGCTAAGTTTCCTGAAAATCAGTTCAGATTTAGATATAGCTCCCATATATATTTTCCTCCGATTTAATGTAAATTGTGCAATAAATACTCAAAATTTGTCCCATTGTCACACAATTTTGTACAATGAACAGTAGTTAATATAGGTTAATCTTTGGCAAGTCTCATTGAAATCGGTTCAGATTTCGATATAGTTTCTACATGTATATTTTCGTCCGATTTTACACAAAAATGACACAAATTTCGCACAACATACTGAGGTTAGTATAACCTAGATGTTGGATATAAATGCTTCACCAAGGTAGGTCCAATCGGCACAAAATTTAGCTCAACTAACTTGAAGTTACTGTTACATAACATTATAGTTTTTTTGCTAAATTTTGTGCAAAACATTATCGTGTATTTGAAAAATATTTTTCGAATAACGACAATGTTATATTACAAGGTTTTGCAGTTTTTAAAACTTTTTTATTGAATAAACCACAAACGTGTATTTGTACAAAAAAGCGCTATCAAATAAAAATAAGCGCGTGTATTTAAAAAAAATTAAACTACCAAATATTTCATTATTTTAGAAATTTTCTGAATAACCACAAAACATGGATGTTTGTAATCGATGTAATCGCAGAACAAATATTTTTTGGAATACACAAAAAACGTGTATTTCTAAAAAATTCGAATGACAACAATACCTGTATTTATAAAAGAAAGTAGTTTTTGAAAATATGTATATATTTTTTTTTAATTATGGATTAAATATATATAAATTAATGTTATTTAATTCATTTAAAATTAAAAAAATTATAGATAAAATTTTCCTCCGACGGGAATTGAACCCACGTCCGTACAACTAAATGCACACTTTGCACTGCACCTACCTGCTTACCCACTGAGCTACGCCACGTTCTTTGTTTGCAGAAATACCATATTTGTTTTGTTTTCGTTCCGATGAGATCATTAAGCTTTTCGTTGTTATGCAACACCAACAAAAAATAGCAAACGTTACATTTTTGTTCTTGGTAATAAACAACCCTTAAAGTGGACTCTCAATCAGCGCATATTTTGTGTGTTGAATCCACACACGCACACGCACTAGTGTAAAGAGCTATAAATAGATTATTGGAAAATATGCGACATCTAATAATGCAATATGGGAAACTTGTACTTCTAGGGAAAAACAGCGGATCATTTATGTTTCAATAGTATATGTCTTCAATAGATATTAAATAAAATTGTGTATTAGATGTACATAAAAACCTTGCAATAGTCATAAATAATAATGACATAATAAAACAAGTTCAAATGCTTTCTGTGTAATTTACAACGGGTTCATATGCTTATATGTCTTACGTGTTTTGTAATTTGGAATGTTCTTTACAATTTTCCAAAGGACTTTTCCAGCAAAAGTGCCTAAAACATAGAAATGGAGACACTGATAGAATAACGAAAACCACCAAATATAACAATGGTTACAGAGTTGGGTATAGCACAGGGGTACACACGCATTGTTTTAGGACTTCGGCTCTGAGTTCAAATCCGGCCGAAGTGTCTGGAGTTTCATTTTTTATAATATAAATTATAAAAATATTTTTTTCAATTTAAATTAAATATTATCGGAGTTTTTTAGTTCTTAAAACATATTTTAAAATTAATAATTATTTGAAACATTTTTCATTAAAATTCTGTACATATATACTTTTATATTATATCATAATTTCCATTTCAACTCGTATTCGTAAAATAAAAATATATTATCAATATAATTTTAATATATAATATTCATATTCTCCTCTGACTTTGTTATACTGTATACAGTACATACTGTACATACTGAGCACAAGCGCACATACTGCTGTGTGTCTTTGCTAGTTAAATTCGTTTTGTAGCCCTTAACGATACGTAAAAAAATCAAAATTTCTGTTTCAGAAAATTCTGAAAAAAATATTTTCTTCAGATCAGGCGTATCTTTTATAGTTCCCCCACAGTGGTTTTCTGAAGATGTGGTACATTAAAATTATATATTTTTTCAAAATTTTTTTTCTCAAAATTTCTGTTTCAGAAAATTCTAAGTAAAATATTTTCTAAAAGTAGAGAAGACCAGCTTTCATAAGGTACCTTCGGATCAGGCGTATCTTTCATAGTTCCCGCACAGTGGTTCTCTGAATATAATGCCCCTTAAAATTATATATTTTTTTCAAAATTTTTTTTCTCAAAATTTCTGTGTCAGAAAATTCTGAAAAAAATATTTTCTAAAAGTAGAGGAGACCAGCTTTCATAAGGTACCTTCAAATCAGGCGTATCTTTTATAGATCCCGCACAGTGGTTCTCTGAATATAATGCCCCTTAAAATTATATTTTTTTTTCAAAAAAATTTTTTCTCAAAATTTCTGTGTCAGAAAATTCTGAAAAAAATATTTTCTAAAAGTAGAGGAGACAAGCTTCAGATCAGGCGTATCTTTTATACTTCCCGAACAGTGGTTCTGTGAATATAATGTCCTTCAAAATTATATATATATATTAACTTTTTTTCTAAAATTTTCTGTTTCAGAAATTTATAAATAAAATATTTTCTAATAGCAAAATGAAAATATATTATGAATATAAAATAAATATATTATTTCAAAAAAAAAAAAAAAAAAAATACCGAATTCATTTTCTCCTCTGACTTTGTTATACTGCATACAGTACATACTGTACATACTTAGCACAAGCCACATACTGCTGTGTGTCTTTGCTAGTTAAATTCGTTTTGTAGCCCTTAACGATACGTTTAAAAAAATTCAAAATTTCTGTGTCAGAAAATTCTGAAAAAAATATTTTCTAAAAGTAGAGGAGACCAGCTTTCATAAGGTACCTTCAAATCAGGCGTATCTTTTATAGATCCCGCACAGTGGTTCTCTAAATATAATGTCCCTTAAAATTATATATTTTTTTCAAAAAATTTTTTCTCAAAATTTCTGTGTCAGAAAATTCTGAAAAAAATATTTTCTAAAAGTAGAGGAGACCAGCTTTCATAAGGTACCTTCGGATAAGGCGTATCTTTTATAGATCCCGCACAGTGGTTCTCTGAATATAATGCCCCTTAAAATTATATTTTTTTTTCAAAATTTTTTTCTCAAAATTTCTGTGTCAGAAAATTCTGAAAAAAATATTTTCTAAAAGTAGAGGAGACCAGCTTTCATAAGGTACCTTCGGATAAGGCGTATCTTTCATAGTTCCCGCACAGTGGTTCTCTGAATATAATGCCCCTTAAAATTATATATTTTTTTCAAAATTTTTTTTCTCAAAATTTCTGTGTCAGAAAATTCTGAAAAAAATATTTTCTAAAAGTAGAGGAGACCAGCTTTCATAAGGTACCTTCGGATAAGGCGTATCTTTCATAGTTCCCGCACAGTGGTTCTCTGAATATAATGCCCCTTAAAATTATATATTTTTTTCAAAATTTTTTTTCTCAAAATTTCTGTGTCAGAAAATTCTGAAAAAAATATTTTCTAAAAGTAGAGGAGACCAGCTTTCATAAGGTACCTTCGGATAAGGCGTATCTTTCATAGTTCCCGCACAGTGGTTCTCTGAATATAATGTCCCTTAAAATTATATATTTTTTTCAAAATTTTTTTTCTCAAAATTTCTGTGTCAGAAAATTCTGAAAAAAATATTTTCTAAAAGTAGAGGAGACCAGCTTTCATAAGGTACCTTCGGATAAGGCGTATCTTTTATAGTTCCCGCACAGTGGTTCTCTGAATATAATGTCCCTTAAAATTATATTTTTTTTTCAAAAAAATTTTTCTCAAAATTTCTGTGTCAGAAAATTCTGAAAAAAATATTTTCTAAAAGTAGAGGAGACCAGCTTTCATAAGGTACCTTCGGATAAGGCGTATCTTTCATAGTTCCCGCACAGTGGTTCTCTGAATATAATGCCCCTTAAAATTATATATTTTTTTCAAAATTTTTTTTCTCAAAATTTCTGTGTCAGAAAATTCTGAAAAAAATATTTTCTAAAAGTAGAGGAGACCAGCTTTCATACGGTACCTTCAGATCAGGCGTATCTTTTATAGATCCCGCACAGTGGTTCTCTGAATATAATGTCCCTTAAAATTATATATTTTTTTTCAAAATTTTTTTTCTCAAAATTTCTGTGTCAGAAAATTCTGAAAAAAATATTTTCTAAAAGTAGAGGAGACCAGCTTTCATACGGTACCTTCAGATCAGGCGTATCTTTCTAAAAATATAATGTCCTCTTAAATGCCCCTTAAAATTATATATTTTTTTCAAAATTTTTTTTCTCAAAATTTCTGTGTCAGAAAATTCTGAAAAAAATATTTTCTAAAAGTAGAGGAGACCAGCTTTCATAAGGTACCTTCGGATAAGGCGTATCTTTCATAGTTCCCGCACAGTGGTTCTCTGAATATAATGTCCCTTAAAATTATATATTTTTTTCAAAAATTTTTTTCTCAAAATTTCTGTGTCAGAAAATTCTGAAAAAAATATTTTCTAAAAGTAGAGGAGACCAGCTTTCATAAGGTACCTTCAGATCAGGCGTATCTTTTATAGATCCCGCACAGTGGTTCTCTGAATATAATGCCCCTTAAAATTATATTTTTTTTCAAAATTTTTTTTCTCAAAATTTCTGTGTCAGAAAATTCTGAAAAAAATATTTTCTAAAAGTAGAGGAGACCAGCTTTCATAAGGTACCTTCGGATAAGGCGTATCTTTATAGTTCCCGCACAGTGGTTCTCTGAATATAATGCCCCTTAAAATTATATATTTTTTTCAAATTTTTTTTTCTCAAAATTTCTGTGTCAGA
>NW_026887315.1:0-11682 GCF_032173495.1 Musca vetustissima
GTACATAGAAGATATACTAATATATACAAATGTGTGATTTACCTAAATATTTGAAACGATTAAAACCAACAAGGAAAGTGGTAAAGTTGTACTGGGCCGACTATATGGTACCCTTCACAGCTTTGGGTATATTCCACATATGTGTCATAACAAACATCGCCTTTTCGAAGGAACATTGACATGAAATTGAACGAACTTATATATGTGAATATGTGCCTGTCGGCCAAACATTGTGTTTTTATTGTACACTTTACAGTAAATCGGACGAAAATATATATGGTAGATATATCTACATCTGAACCGATTTTCACGAAACTAAGCACACAACATTCTAGACTTCAGTGCGCTATTCCAAAATTCGTGCAAGTCGAAGGATGTATATGAACTTTGGTGTACTATTTACCTTAAATCGGACGAAAATATATATTGGAGCTATTTCTAAATCTAAACCGATTGTCACGAAACATAACACATCATCCTAGACTCAATTCTGTACCCTAAGCCAAGTTTCGTGCAAATCGAAAGATACATTGGGACTTTGGTGCACCATTTACATAAAACCCGACGAGTTGGACTTAATCTGAACCGATTTCCATAGGATTCGTCCATGAGCCATACAAATGAGCTGTACCAAATTTAATCAAATCGGAATATAAATGCGTCGTTTGCGTTATTTACAATTTAACATCAACAGACGGACGGACAGGCATAAACCTACTCAGAAAGTGATTCTATGGAACCATGGGTCTATCTCGATTCCTTTTGTCTGTTGCAAACATATGTACAAAGACATAATATCCTGTAACACAGTGTGGTGAAGGGTATAAAAATAACATCAACTCGACTGCGGTAGTTACATTCGAGTAGGATTTTGAAAAAGAAGTATGACCACAATTATTGACATTTTGTGTGTGTGCGTGAGTGCCAATGCCATTCATATTAATTATGTTTTTGTTTTAATTTTTTTGCAACATGAATTATAGTTTGGTATGTTATATGTTTATTGTTGTGTGAAATGTCAATAATAAAACTGGAACAACGTAATAAATTAACCAAAAGTAAAATGCGAATTCTATAACAAATACTCGACTATTATTGACATTGTTGAAGTATTTTTGTTTTGTATTTTTTCCATAATTAAGATTAATTAATTTGATTTTTATACCCTTCACCACACTGTGGTACAGGGTATTATGTCTTTGTGCATATGTTTGTAACAGGCAAAAGGAAACGAGATAGACACATGGCTCTTTTTGAGAATATGCATAGAATCACTTTCTAAGTCGATTTATGCATGTCCGTCCGTCTGTGCATGTTAAATTGTAAACAAAGTACAGGTCGCATTTATGATCCGAATTGGATGAAATTTGGCATATGTCACTTATTCGGCCCAAGGACGAACCCTATTGAAATTGGGAAAATCGGTTCAGATTTAGATATAGCTCCCATATATATTTAACCGATTTAATGTAAGCGGTCCCTATCTATCTTTCGATTTGCACGAAATTTGGTACAGCCTAATCATTTAGGTCTAGAATTATGTCTGCCGAGTTTCGTGAAAATCGGTCCAGATTTAGATATAGCTCCCATATATAGTTTCGTCCGATTTCATGTAAATGGTACACCAAAGTCCCTATATATCCTTCGATTTGCACGAAATTTGGCATAACGTACTGAATTGAGCCTAGAGTGATGTCTGCCAAGATTTGAGAAAATCGATTCAGATTTAGATATCCTCCCACATATAGTTTCGCCCGATTTCATGTAAATGGTGCCCCAAAGTCCCAATATATCTTTCGATTTACACGAAATTTGGCATAACGTACTGAATTAAGCCTAGAGTGATGTCTGCCAAGTTTCGAAAAAATCGGTCCAGATTTAGATATAGCTCCCATATATAGTTTGGTCCTATTTCAAGTAAATTGTGCACCAATGTCCCTATATATCTTTAGATTTGCACGAAATTTTGCATAACGTACTGAATTGAGCCTAGAATGATGTGTGCCAAGTTTCGAGAAAATCGGTCCAGATTTAGATATAGCTCCCATATATAGTTTCGTCCGATTTCATGTAAATGGTGCACCAAAGTCCCTATATATCCTTCGATTTACACGAAATTTGACATAACGTACTGAAATGAGCCTAGAGAGATGTCTGCCAAGTTTCGAGAAAATCGGTCCAGATTTCTATATTGCTCCTTTTTATTATAGATTGATTTTAAGTAATTGACGCACCAAGGAACCAATAGGCTGATAGGAACAAAACGTTTTGAAATTACTATAACCTAACCGGTGACATGTTTGTTTGAAATCGCTTAATATTTGGATAGAGCTTCCATATATATTTTCGCCCGATTTCAAGTAAATTGGGCATCAAACTCCTCATGTAGTCAGATTGACATTAAATTTTGCACAACTTGCAAAATTGAGCATAGAATTACGTCGATTCACAATTAGATAAATATCACATATTTTATTTCATCCAATTTCATGTTAATAGTCCTGTTTAATATACCCAAAGTGGTGAAGGGTATCCTATAGTCGGCCCCGTCCGACTTTACTACTTTATTTACTGGTTTTAAATTCATTCGCTTGGAGTGTGGACCAAAATCAGTCATTTTTTAACAATAGTCACTTTTGTATATTAGTTTGGGAAAAAAATAAATCCAGTATTTTTTCGGCAGATGGCTGTACTGATAGATTTCTCGTAAAGTATCGATCAAACAATTTCAGATTTATGCTCGTTGGAAGGGTTACATTAACAGTAAACAAAATATTTTGCTGTTTTTTTTTTTGTGATTGATGCATTCAGTTGCGTGTTATAGGGTGCTAAAATGAAAGTGAACAAAGAGACAATTCGGTACATTTTAAAGTTTTTCTTTGACAAAGGTGAAAATGCAAGCCAAACGGTCAAAATTGTGAATGGTGTGTATGGTTCCGGTACTGTAAGAGATTCCGTTCAGGAATTTTTGATGTTTAAACCATTTACAATTGACCAGAAAAGGCCAGAATTGGCCAACAACGCTAGGTCACAGGCCAAGTACATTTACAGTGACTCCCCAGAAACTTCATGTGTTTTGGAGGGAGTATGTAAAATATGTAGCTCTATCCAAATTTGAACTGATGTGTTAAGTTATATATATAACTTAACACACATCATTTTAGTCCTAATTAAGTACACTATGCCAAATTTCGTGCAAATTGTAATGCCGTCTTTTGAAAAATCGCATGCAAACCAAATTTGGCTTCTATTATAAGCGTTAGGTGCATACTTTTTCACCATACTGTATCTTGTTATTATTAAGACGTAAAATGTAATGAAGTATGTTTACAACCTTCGTTGCCGTATACAAGAATTTGGACAACAACAAAACTAAGAAAAAGCTCATCTCATTTATTACAAATCCTCTTCTCACAATTGTTTGCTTTACGGGTATACCATTTGTTTCTACTTTGTTTTGATCCGGTAGTAATCTTTTATTCGCATTCTTCGTATGCAGAATTCAACGTCTCCGTAAAAGAAACACATATTTCAATCAGCAAGTGATATTACATAATAATTATTGTTCAATAATGTTTGTTTTTAATTTTTAATACCATAATCAAACATTTAGAAAGTGGCTTTTGACTGAATACAATAATTCAATCAAATAATTGTAAATAAAAAAAAGAAAAAATATATTATAGTTTGAAAGTCACTGAAATATTCTCTGAAAAAAAACGCCAAAATACAAGGTACAAGTGTACGATAATTAGTGATATCCTTAACTGTACTGTTTTGAATCACTCTAAACTAAGTTATCGATTTTTGCAAATAAAGGAAAAAATTAAATCAAAGGTATCATTATTAGCTTACAAAAACGAGAGCTTCCTTTTCTTTCCTGACTTCGGAGCAACCACATCTTTTCCTTAAACCAAATATAGTGATTCTATAAAGTGAATTGAAAAATATATTGCAATAAAAACTAATTTTCATCTGTGTGCTCCGTACTCGCAAGAAAAATATATACACAATTATTCAAAAGTTTGAAAGAATATTCTGCGCATTTTATTAAAAAAAAAGGTAAACTATATAACATCAACAAATCCTAGTTATGTCTAGAAACTTATACTTTATAATATTAATAGGAATTCCACCAGATAATTTCTTTGTGCCCACGTGTTAATTCTAACCACCACAATCCAGAGCAATTGGCATTTTGATCCATTTTCATTTAACCCAAACCGTGGCTACCCTCTGGGCAGTTGCGGCTTGGGAATTTTTTTTGTGGAATTTTTCGTCGAGTAGTGTTAAAGTACTTACAATACACTTTCGAAAATAGCCACATCATAAAATTGGTGGATATGGTCTAAAACTATTAGAAGATGTCGCCATAAACTATTTAAGGATATCACCATAAAACTATTAAGGAATATCGCCATAGAACTTTTTAAGAAGAAGTAGTCATATAACTGCTTAAAAACAGAGAAAATCAACTGGAAATTGACAAGCTATAGAAAGACTGATGATATCTTGATTACGCAATCATAATCTCTTCTCGAGATTTCAAGCAGATTCCCTACAAAACATATTCAACCTATTTGCAGTGGATAAATTAGATGAAAACACTGGAAAACACCTTCATAGACTAAACTTATACAGCATCGTCACAAACCAAATAAGAATCTAAATGCAGAGACTACGTAAATATGGATAAATTATATATTAGACAAATCTTTATATTATCCTAAATCATAATACATTATAAAATCATATTTCCTAGATTAATTGGTATTTACAAAAATTCTTCAAATTCGCCATTGTTAAAAATTAAATCAAAGCAACGCCCATAATTTAACATTTATACCCAGCAAACTACCCTACAACAATATCATCATCGTCATCAACGTGGAGGCCTTCATATTGATCGCGGAATTTGTTGCTGGGTTATTTCAATAGCCATTAAACATGAGTAAGTAGGGGAGACTGGGGCACCTTCGGCATCGGGGCACCTTCGGCAATCGCGTTTTCGATATGAAGCTCTCACCGTACATCACTAGTTTCGATACATAGGTATCGAATATCGAAATAAATAACTGACACAAAGTTTGAAATTTCTAGCTAATAAACTTATTTAGATACATAGGTTTTTGTATTTTTATAGATATTTCTGTAATATTTCAATTCCATTTCGTAAATATTTCGTGTATAAAACTTTTAAAATTTTTAAGACAATATTATTAAAAAGTGGTTAACTACGATGTGTATTATTATAAAAATATTTAAAAATATAAGTTTTTACAAATCTGATCGAAAAAAATGAAAAAAACTATAAAAAGTACATTCGGGGTACATTCGGCATTTTAAAGTGAGGCACATTCGGCCATATACAGATTGTGCAATATTATTTCCTTAAAATTTTTTTGAGTTTGTCTTTAAAACTAATCCTTTAATATGGCTCGAAATCGCATATATAAGATCAGACGTACTTGGATTGACGAAAATGCGATAGAAAACCCCTATTTCTGATGGTGTGTGCGACCTTCAGATGTAAACGTCCGCCGCTAGAATATAAACCCCTATAATTCAAACATTGTGTGGCGTATTAAAACCAAATAGAGCCCTTCAAGGATCAGAATTTCAACTAGACTGATAGCGATGACAATTACCCGGCTATGACTATGGTGCCGAATGTGCCCCATGAAATGCCGAAGGTACCCCGGGTTGGGGCACATTCGGCGAATTTGACTTTTTTTACAAAACTGTAAAATTTTTTAACTAATACTAATTTTTTATATCTTTTTTGTACTATTTTTTATAATTAAGAGTCAGAGGACAATAATTAGCCATAAAGTTGTTATATATGTTGAATAAGTACTGAGATATAGAGCTCTAAAAAAAAAGTGCCGAAGGTGCCCCAGTCTCCCCTACATAGCAAAAGCAAATATGTAAAACAGAAACCAAACATTTACTCAACTGTCCAATCGTTTGCATTGATTTTCTTTTGTCTGCTTTCTATTGCAATTTTGGGTTGGAGAGCAAAAACAGAAAATATTAAGATCGTCACTGTTAGGTCTTGTTATAAGAAGAATAGGTTAATGATCATTATTTTGCTCATTCGTTTTATTGATTTTTTTTTGTTTCTTCTTCTTCTACTTTTTTTTGTGGATACTTATCCACAATTTTGTAACTGCATTTACATTACATTTTTATTAGTTTTGTTTTGATTCTTCAACATTAAAAAAAATTATGATGTGTCTTTTGTTTAAATTTCCTATCATTTAATAGGTCATATTCATTTCTTTCTTTTTACATCATATTTTGAATTTATATATATATATATATATATACAAATTATTTTTATTTTTTTATATAAGTATATATAAACTATGAGTTTTAAAAACCGCTGAAATAATATTTAATTAATAACTAATCGATAGGGAACAAAAATGAATTTCAATAAAGTGTTTGTATATTTTAAAATTATGAACTAAATATCTTCGAATGTTTTTCCTGTCCAGAGATGAGGTAAAGTTATAAGGAGTCTAACAATAAATAACTAAATCTTTAAATCTGATTAAATTTCAATACATCATTTGTAATATGTTTATATAGGGAGTCTGTAATAAATTTTAATTCATGTAATGAAAACTGTGGTTTAAGGGAACCCCCCCCATTCTCGATTTTTTATTTTTAAGATTTTAAATGGGCTGGTAAATGAATACCAATGCTTGTTAAGGTTTGTAACTTGGCACATATATATTTGAAGATGTAAAAAGAAAGAAAAATAATTTACCAACCTTTGTTGTTGTTGTTTTGTTGTTGTTTTTTGGGTTCAAAGAAAAGTCCATATTTTCGATGGCGGGCATGATAACTCCTCACTGGAACATCGGAATCCGAAAATTCCAACTGTGTTAGAAAGAGGACATGTCTGGCTCTCGTATGAACTAGGATTATTGACTTCGCACAACAATTAACAAAATGGCGGAACTTTGAAAATTTTTTTTTGGAAAATCGCCTATTTTTTACCACAAACTAAGTTAAAAAATAAGGAAGATCTTCACCGATTGGCTTTATCCTAGTTCATACGAGAGCTACACACTCCCAGAGAAACGTGTCAAAATTTGAAACTGATTGGATTATTAGTTTCTGAGTTATCGTGCCCGCCATTCGCAAAAGAGAAAAACGCGTTTAAAGTTTGAGAAGCCCTTTAGCCGTCACTTGATGCTGACACAATAAATCGGCTATATCTTCAAGAGTTCTTGAGATTTTCACTTGAAATTTTGTAGGAACATTCTAGAATTAGAGTAGATTCGAATTAAATCAAAAAATTTTTTGACACCGAGAATGGGGGGGTCCCCTTAAAGAGGGAAGGACACGAACCCCCCCACCCAACTAGTGCTAGCGTAAGAAGGCTCCCGCTGTCCTAGACCTTTTTAAAATTCTACGATGCAATTAATAAACAATTTTGAACTAGCATCTCCATAATATCCTTGGACATTACAAATTCGAAAGATATATAGGGACTTCGGTGTACCATTTACATTAAGTCGGACGAAAATATATATGGGAGCTATATCTAAATCTCGACCGATTTTCAGGAAACTTAACATACATCATTCTAGACCTAATTCAGTACGCAGGGACCATGTACATTAAATCGGACTAAAATATATATGAAAGCAATATCTAAATCTGAACCGATATTTCCCAATATAAATAGGGTGGGTCCTTGGGCCAAATAAGTGACCTGTGCCAAATTTCGTCCAATTCTGATCATAAATGCGACCTGAACTTTGTTTACAATTTGACATGGACAGACAGACGGACATAAATCGACTCAGAAAGTGATTCTATGCATAGTCTCAAAACGAACCATGCGTCTATCTCGTTTCCTTTTGCCTGTTACAAACATACGCACACAGCTTTTTATAGCCTTCACCACACTGTGGTACAGGGTTTATGTCTTTGTGTCTTTAACAAGCAAAAAGAAATGAGATAGACCCATGGCTCCTTTTGAGAATATGCATAGAACTTTACCACTTTGGGTATATTCTTCATATGTGTCCTAACAGAATATTTAGAATATACCCAAAGAGCTGAAGGGTATCATATAGTCGGCCCAGTACGATATTTCTACTTTGCTTACTGGTTTATACTGTACAGTAACCTACAAAAAGGGAATAATGTAGTTGGTTCGCCCAGTTTTTAAACTTTCCTTCCTGCTGTTTTTCAGTCAGATATTTGTGCTATTACAGGAGGTGAAGAAGCGAAACTGCAGGAATCCCGTGCGAGATGCACTTTATTTCATTACAGTCGACCAAATCAAATTCTTTCTTAAATCTATATAGAATAACATTCAAATTTTCCAATTTATTGTAAATTAACATGCACGACTAAATTAAAGTAGATGTGGCTTATTTACATTTATAAATATAAAATTATTTGCATTCACCTACTAAAATAGAACCAACGCACAGAAAGTTGTAACTTGTTATGTATTTATAAATTTGCAAGATTTTATTGCACGCAACAGCCAAAGAGTAGAAGAAATTTGACAATAAAGGGAACTCCATATACCCAAAGTCAAGAAACTCTATTTAAATAATAAATATGAGCAATTCATAAGTTTTATCGTTAGGTAGAAATATTTACATGAAGGGTCAAGCGTTGGAATCAAATCAAAAACTAATACGGTAAAACCTCTATAAAATGTATATTAAGGAACGTTAGAAAATGTAGGTGATTGACGATTATAAACTGTCTTCCTTTTGATATATGAGGTGTTTCGACAGATTTCACTATTTAGTGTTTAAAACTGAAAAAATTCTTTAAATATAACCCAACTGTTTACTCACCCACATCAAACAAAATATAAGAATATTTATTTATATTTGTATAAATATTTACATGAATATGCAATTTTTTATTTATGTTTCTTTTTGAAGATTTTCTTTGCTTTTTCCTTTTACTTTTATTTGCAAGACATGTTTCCTTCCAAGATTGTATAACAAAAGCCTTTGAGGGTACAAAGGCAATGGGCTTAAGGCTACATTCTTCTACTGTATTGCTGATATATTACTTCTTTCTTACATTCAGCTTTCTGTTTTGTATTCTTTTGTGTTATTCTAATACAATTTTACAGTGTGATATTGAGAACAGTAGAGTATTTGATATGCAAAAATAACTGTATTACCAGAAGGATTATTCAAACATTTGAAATAGATTCGGCTGAATGTAAAGCCGAATCTGTATTATGAATATTATGCAAACGCATTATTTTGACGATATTTATACAATTCGATATTATTTTATTCATGGTCGTTTAACCATTAAAATCCCAATAGAATGTTTACACATACATTTCAATTACTTCTAATAAGTTAGATACCCCTTATAACCATATAACGAAAGCGTTCAGTTTTTAGTGGTTGGAGCGAAAAACTCCTTCGCAGTAAATAGTTTGCGCCCATATTCAATGTAGTTAAAAAATTGTGAAAGCCGGGCTGCTTACTATATAACACTTTGTGTACCTGCAGGAAGTGCATATATCTGTATATATAGAATTTAGTATATATAGGTTTAATTAAATATACCGACTTCTATTATTCACCCCTAAAAATTATTCAGCAGATGCCGCATAATATATTTTTTTGTAAACCCATTACATTTTGGATGTTTCGTATACTTATTTTTGTGTGAAAGCTCCTACCTTTTCTACCCACTGTCGACGATTATTATTGCATTGAAAAACACAAAAAGGTAAAGTGGAAACATGTTTCTATAAAAAAAATTTATGCATATATAAATAAGAACAGGTAAATTGCCTCCAGGTCATAATAAAAAATATATTTTATTTTTCTTCTAAGGAGACTAGTACGAATGCTATGAAAAGACTACCAATAGCCTCAGCCAGACAAGTGAAATATTTATGTACGCATTCAACTTATGCCCGCAGCATTGTCTTAAAGAAGTACATATACCCACTAATGAGGAACATCTAATAAATAGACTATTTTATGTAACAATAAACCAGTAAGAAAAGTAGTAAAGTCGGACGGGACCGACTATATGATACCCTTCACCACTTTGGGTATATTCAAAAGATGGAAGCCTAACAGACTTCGCATTTTTGAAGAACCATTAATATGAAATTAAACAGGTGTCTCTGCAAATAAATTTTGGTCAGATATAGAGTTGCTTCTTACAATAGGACAAAATTATGTAAATTAATTTAGAGCAAAATATCTAATTGTAAACCGATTTCATCGAAACTTGTCACATGTTAGGTTACACTTATTTTAGTATGTGTAACGAACACTCTACAGTATTATCAAACACTCCTTTTGGAAGTATCAATTTGATGAACTATACTTTTCATTATCAGCAAATATCAATGATAGGACTACGGGAGTTATCAATATGCTAGCAGTAGCAGTCGGCTGGGGGGTTCGCGTCCTACACGAATATTCACCTGTTTAAACGTTGCAATAATAATTTTAAACTCCCTATTTAGAATGAAAAAAACAAACAATTATAGGTATGGATTAACACATTAGCTAGGTTTACAGAAACTAATTACCCCGAAAAAACCTAGTAACCCTGGATAGGCAATTGAAAGAAAAATAAGGTATCGATTAATGTCGTATTTCATTGAGCGACTCCATGGTGGATTTTTGGAGCGCTAGCCTCTTTACCCACCCTACCTATGGTTCTATCTGGCTGAAACATTTTTATAGAACCCCATAACAAAAGAGAATAACTAGGGATCTATTTCATTTTCAACATCGATTTAGGTAAACTCAGAAATTTTTAAATTAGAAATCCATATTGTATAAATATGGTATTTATTCAACTCATTTCATGTATCTAAATTATAAAAAAAATCTTAAAAATAATATTTCCAAAAACTATGTTTTTGTTTCAAAGTTCATTAAACTTTAGGAATTTTAGCATAATTGAACATAGTTATTAAATAGAGAAATTATTAAGAAAAATAAAAAACATATGTCTTAATGAACTAATTTTTTTTAAATATTGAGTGTAGGGTATTTTCATTCATTTAAACTATTGTGAATGGAAACAAGAGATAAACCACAAAAGTGAAAAATATGGATCAATTGTTGATTCTTCTTTATCAACAATAAGTAAGAGCCAATGAGTCTAACTCACAAATAAAAAAATAATAATACAATACAATTCACTTACCATACAATCATATTAAATCCATTGCAGAGGCCTCCCAATTGATGTCGATCGATGTATGGTTGTTAAGCTGCGATATTTTATAAGGGATTATGTTTGTTTCAGCATTTAATCACTGATTTCAATTATGTGGTATATCTCTCAATAATGTTCTTAAATTCTAAAATATAATTTTTATATTAAATGGTTTTTATATTTTATGAGCACCTCAGACTTTGCATGCTATTTTTTTCCATTAAATTATTTTCATTCTATTTTTTAGCGACTTTCACATTCATTTTGTATTTTTATGTATTTTGTTATTAACGTATGTTTAATTATCACTGATGAATTTTGTCTTCTTCATTGAAAAAAAATTTACATGATCACTACACTAATTGCCGTTGATTACAACGAGTTGTTGATTTTAAATTATCTTTGTACAGGTATGTGCAAAATTTTTACAGCCATGTTACATAATTTCACAACCATGTGTAATTCTGGCCTGGATACTTCCGT
>NW_026887316.1:0-11723 GCF_032173495.1 Musca vetustissima
TATGTTATCATATTTGATGATTGGAAAGAGAACAAAATGCGTCAACAAGTGGACAAACAATCATATTCATCATATTTTCGTTTATACTTTCAACGTCATTTCTTGTAAAATTAAAGTTTGAATGCATTGCAGTTCCAAATTCCAAGCAATTCTTTGATATATTTTGTAACGTAAATTGGTCGTGACTGCATTCACTTTCATATTTAATATTACACTGGACATCAATCGATTATTTTTCACATATAAAATTCTTTTGTAAATTGCTTGGAATTTCCGCGCAGCATGTTTTTTTCTAACATGTCTTTTAACGTTGATGAATTAGTATAAACACTTTCACAACACATATAATTGTCGTGCGTTTTCAGAAAATGATATTCCTTTAAATGTTTAAACAGATTATCATTTTCTGCAAAATATAAAACACTTCATATTATACTTACTTATTTTGTGTTGCTCCAAACACTTCACTTCAACAAAACACTTTTACTTTTGACATCTGCTCGCTTCGAAAAGAAAATACCGAATGAGATCAACAGGAATTTATTTTTTTTTTTTTTGTTTTCGCGTGCTGATATTCTTTTGTTTGTTTGTGGTTAACCACCATTCATATTTGTTATTCTCTATTGTTCTCAGCTGTACCAAAAATGTCGCTACCAGCAAAACATCTACGCACGTATACACACAAATTATTGATGTTGTTGCTACCATCCAAAAACAAACGCATTTTTTGCAATGGCAAACACGTATTCTATTTATTCTCCTTGTGTCAGTCTTTTTCATAATGAATTCCAATTACGCTCTATGAGGAACTCTCCTCTCTCACTCTTTGTTCTCAGCTCACATAATTATGAAGGGCCGCTAAAATAAAAAATAACGTAGCAACAGAAAAAAACACTACTTTCCTCCCTCTTTCCTAATAAAGATCAACAGAAAAAACTCCTTACCTCCCTCTATTCTAACAAAGATCGCCCACCATTCAAATGTGTTATTCTTTTTTGTTCTCAGCTCACATAATTATGAAGGGCTGCTAGCGGCAAAAACAACCACGCAAGTATACACACAAATTATTGATGTTGTTGCTGCTGAGAAACTCTATCCTGCTCAATCGTGCATCACTGCTTTATACTTAGCTACAGCGACGTAGCCAGAGGGGGGATTGCCATTTTTTAAATTTATGTTTGCAACAAAGATTTTTTTTTTCATTTTGTACCACCGGGTCCCCCCAAAATGAAATTCTGTCTACGATACTGCAGCTAAGAACAAAAACGAATAATACATTTGAATGCTGGTCGATCTTTATTAGAATGGATGGAGGGGGGCAAGGAGTGTTTTTCGGTTGCTACGTTATTTTTGTTTTGTTTTGTGCATCGATATTCTACCGGCAAACAACTCTACGCAAGTATACATACAAATTGTTTTGTTGTTACTATTCAAAAAGAAACGCATTATTTGCTATTTGCATTCTAATTCCAAATTGCAAAAATGCTTTTTTTTGGATGATAGCAACAACATCAATAATTTGTGTGTATACTTGCGTAGAGGTTTTTGTTGGTATCGCCACTTCATAATTATGTGTATGCATTTTGGTTAAGGCTGTGAAAAGAGTGAGGTAAGGAGTTTTTTCTGTTGATCTTTGTTAGGAAAGAGGGAGGAAATGAGTGTTTTTTTCTGTTACGTTATTTTATTTATTTTTTTTTTTTGCAAAAAATTATGTGTTCATTTTTGCTTAGAGCTGAGAATAAAAAGACGGTTAATGTTTAGCGGGAGGTAAAATGGGAATTCGGTTGCCACGAGTTTTTTTGCCAAATTATATGAAACAAATTTTTACTTATGAAGCGTGGAAAATAATATTCTCCCTATGTTTTTAACATGTTTCCCAGTTTCATTAAATGAATGAAAAGTTTCATTAATTTCATGAAAATGCTTCATTAAATTGTAGCCAAAATTAAAATATAAGAATTATCAAAATTTACCCTTAAATTTCATATGCTTTGGTTGCGTACATGCTTTTAACTGGCAGAAATGTTATATATCATTTCAAAAATTACATATTTTACTGTATTTTATACAAATAACAAGTTTCGTAACATTAATGAAACGCATTTCATTTATTCAATGAAACCACAAATCATTGAATTTTCAAGCAACGTAAGATTTCATTGCATGAACAAAACTTTCATTATATTAATGTAGCTTTTCGTTGCATCAATGAAAAAAAATCAATGAAACGGGTTCATTGATACAACGAAGCATTTTTCTTTCAGTGAAAAAAATTCCATAGATTTGAAAAAAATTATCTAAAAATCCACGCCTTCTATAGATTTGAAAAAAAATATTTAAAAATCCACGCCTTCTATAGATTTGAAAAAAAAAATATTTAAAAATCCACGCCTTCTATAGATTTGAAAAAAAATATTTAAAAATCCACGCCTTCTATAGATTTGAAAAAAAAAATATTTAAAAATCCACGCCTTCTATAGATTTGAAAAAAAAATATTTAAAAATCCACGCCTTCTATAGATTTGAAAAAAAAATATTTAAAAATCCACGCCTTCTATAGATTTGAAAAAAAATATTTAAAAATCCACGCCTTCTATACATTTGGAAAAAATTATTTAAAAATCTACGCCTTCTATACATTTGGAAAAAATTATTAAAAAATCTACGCCTTCTATACATTTGGAAAAAATTATTTAAAAATCTACGCCTTCTGTACATTTGGAAAAAATTATTTAAAAATCTACGCCTTCTATACATTTGGAAAAAATTATTTAAAAATCCACGCCTTCTATAGATTTGAAAAAAAAATATTTAAAAATCCACGCCTTCTATACATTTGGAAAAAATTATTTAAAAATCCACGCCTTCTATAGATTTGAAAAAAAAATATTTAAAAATCCACGCCTTTTATAGGCTCTGGAAAAAATTATTTAAAAAATCCACGGCTTTTATAAGCTCTGGAAAAAATTATTTAAAAAATCCACGCCTTTTATAGGCCTCGAAAAATATTCTTTAAAAAATCCACGCCTTTTATAGGCCTCCAAAAATATTCTTTAAAAAATCCACGCCTTTTATAGGCCTCCAAAAATATTCTTTAAAAAATCCACGCCTTTTATAGGACTCCAAAAATATTCTTTAAAAAATCCACGCCTTTTATAGGCTCTGGAAAAAATTATTTAAAAAATCCACGCCTTTTATAGGCTCTGGAAAAATTTATTTAAAAAATCCACGCCTTTTATAGGCTCTGGAAAAAATTATTTAAAAAAATCCACGCCTTTTATAGGCTCTGGAAAAAAATTATTTAAAAATCCACGCCTTTTATAGGCTTTGGAAAAAATTATTTAAAAAATCCACGCCTTTTATAGGCTCTGGAAAAAATTATTTAAAAAATCCACGCCTTTTATAGGCTTTGGAAAAAATTATTTAAAAAATCCACGCCTTTTATATGATCTGGAAAAAAGTATCTAAAAATCCACGCCTTATATAGGACATGAAAAAAAGTTAAAAAATCCACGCCTCTTGTTGGCGGCCCCATGGAACACTTTATTTCTCCTTTAAACAGTCAATTTCTCCAAAATAGCCGAGATTAGATCCCCCAATTGCGGCAGTATAATTCCGTCTCTCAAGCAATTAATTTCTTTGCTCCCTTCTCTACACATGCCAATCTATATTTTAGCAACCAGTGCATTGAGGAGTCTCTTTTGCAAAATGGAGACCGACAACCTTCACTGCTGCAATGAGAGCCTCAGCATGCTCTCCTTCCAACAGGTTGTTCTTGTTTTGATTAGCTTTCATTCCAATTGGGAGTTAGTTGACGGGTGACTCTATAATTGTTCGGTATGTTTGCGTGAAAGGCTCCGCGGAATTGTGAAATATAATGCAAATCAGTGTGAAAATAAAATAATTAATAAGTTTATTAAATAAAATAACAATTCTATATCAAATAATTATGTTAATGTGTGTATTTTAAAAAATAGAAACCCCCATTATTGCAAAACAAAAATGTTAAAGTCTTTGGTTGTGAAATTCCTTCTTTTACAAATTGCAAGAGAATTGCAACAAGCCAGACATTTTGGCTCTCTTTCCCCACACTTACTGATATTCGTGTGTTATCTTTGGCAAATATGGCGTGTGAGTGCATTGAATGTTAGAATGCGATCCGGAGCATGCTCTCGTTGCACAGTTTTGTTCTTCTTTCCAATTGGAGTT
This sequence comes from Musca vetustissima, assembly GCF_032173495.1. Classification (NCBI taxonomy): domain Eukaryota; kingdom Metazoa; phylum Arthropoda; class Insecta; order Diptera; family Muscidae; genus Musca; species Musca vetustissima. Next base: position 4,210 of record NW_026887316.1, read on the forward strand.
AGTTTTCGTTGGACTTTTGATTTCGTCGGTTTATTTGAGTAAAAGGCTCCACAAAATTGTGAAATAAATTGCAAACAATTGTGAAAAATAATCAGCAAATAAATAAACTTGATAAATTAGTGAATTATTTATAAATTAAATGTTTTTAAATTGTGGTTTTTCGTTTTGCAAGCCGTTATAATTTGTCTTTCCGTGTTAAAGTCGATGGCCACCAAAACTATTTTTGTTTTTGCTTTACTCACCACAGACGGTTTACAGAGAGAATAATGGCAGAGAGAGTGCAAATGAATAACTGACAAAGAGATCTAATGGAAAACAATTGGTGACAACAAGAAATCACTCTCATTGATGCTTTGTGTACCAAAGGGGGAGCATGGAGAGCTATGTTGGAACAACAACAACAGCGGCAGAAATTTCATAGACAACATTACAATAACAACTATTGCATTTGGCATGACTATTCTTGGTGAATTGAATTATTATTAACATATTTGCCAATATGGTGAATTGGCTCTCCGTTTCTCTCTCAACAACCGCAGGGCAGAAAGAGCGCCAACATAGGACAGTTGTTGTTAGTGTGTTAAGTACTTTGTTATTGTGGATAAGAAATTGTAATTTTGCAGTGAAAAAGATAAATGAACAGACATGATCATGTTGGACTACAGTGCGCGTCAAAGGATATAAATGCGAGCTATTTATCAAAAAACTTTTAACAAGAAAAATAATTGAAAATTCCAAAATAAATGATGCTGTTAAAGGTAAGATCATAATATTTTATATATAAATAAATTAATATTTGTTATTTTAAATTTGGGTTTGAAAAACAGTTTTCATGGTCTGTATGAGGCGTGGATTTTTTAAATTATTTTTTTAAGTCCTGTATAAGGCGTGGATTCTTTAAGACCTGTATAAGGCGTGGATTATTTCAATAATTTGTTAAGTCTTGCATAAGGCGTGGATTCTTTCAATAATTTTTTTAAGACCTGTATAAGGCGTGGATTCTTTTAATAATTTTTAAGTCCTGTATAAGACGTGGATTTTTATACCCTACACAACTATGTTGCCAGGGTATTATAGCTTTGTGCAGCCCAAAAGTTTGTAACGCCGCGAAATATTGGACCTAGACCCACCTTTAAGTATACCGATCGTAATATCTCGACTAGCTGAGTCGATATAGACATGTGTGTCCGTCCGTCTGTCCATTATAATTTGTAAACACGATACAGGCCGCATTTATGGGCCAATTTTCACGAAATTTTGCATGTAGGATGGGTTCTGGCCATCGATACAGGCCACATTTATGGGCCAATCTTCACGAAATTTTGCATGTAGGATGGGTTCTGGCCAATGAAGACCCCTATTATTTTTGGTAAAGATCGGTTAATATTTAGGGGATGAAATGGACCAAATACTAAATTTTTGTCGGTTTTTCTCGTCGCTTCAGAGGCCGCAGTTATGGTCCGAACGTCGTGAAATTTTACATGGAGAAGGGGATCGGGCCTAAGAATAAGCATGCCTGTTGTGATAATGATCGGTCAATATTTAGCGGGTCAAATGGACCCTGACTTTTGTGTGAAAAATGACAAAATTTTTATTCTGGGGCTTATATTTTTGCCCCTGAAGGACATATACCCGAGAAGTTGATAGTATATCCAAGAGGAGTTGTTGACCTTCAAATTGATACCAATTATATGGTTGTAGGTACTCCGATGCGGGAGTTATACGTAATTAAGTAAAGGTAATTATGTGCATATTATTACTATTACTCCATTAGAGGACACGCTGATCGCTTTGAAATTGTGCATGAAGTTCCGGTTATGGTGAAGGAAGTCGAGATTTCATTCAGGGGGTGCAATGAACAGAAAACTTTAATTTTGTCAGATTTTCTAGTCGCTCTAGAGGCTATTATTATATGCAGAACATGACATATTTTACAAGGTGAAGGGGATCTCACCAAATACTTAGAGCGGGTCAAATCAACCAAAACCTAAATTGACCATTTTTTATTTTATGGCTTAAACATTCACTTCAAGAAAAACATTTGGGAAAATATGCAAGACTTAGAAAGAGGAGTTGTTGATCTATAATCGGTAAAAAGGGTGCAAATATTACGAAATATTGCCCAGGCACAGAATATAGAACCGCCGAAAGTGTGCTTTTCGTTCTAGTTGTGTCGGGTATCATATGGTCGGCCCCGTCCGACTATACTGCTCTGCTCACTGGTTTAAATTATTTTTTAAGTCCTGTAGAAGGCGTGGATTCTTTCAATAATTTTTTTAAGTCCTGTATAAGGCGTGAATTCTTTCAATAATTTTTTATGACCTGTAGAAGGCGTGGATTATTTCAATAATTTTTATACCCTCCACCATAGTATGGAGGGTATATTAATTTTGTCATTCCGATTGTAACTCATCGAAATATTCATTTCCGACCCTATAAAGTATATATATTCTTGATCAGGGTAAAATTCTAAGACGATCTAGCCATGTCCGTCCGTCCGTCTATTGTAATCACGCAATCTTCTGAAGGAATTGAGAAGGGGTGCTGAAATTTTGCATAAATTTGTCTGCAGGCAGGTCAAGTTCGAAGATGGAATATATCGGTCCACGTTAGGCATAACTCCCATATAACAGTACCCCCCCAATTTTCGGTATTTTGAGGTTCTTGAGCGCGCGTTTTCAACCGAATACGCTGAAATTTGGTACATTTGGTTCTTATAGGGTACTAAATGTGTCCACAAAAAATTATAAATATATAGGTCCACTTTTTCTGGTAGCCCCCATATAACGCTACCTCCTAATTTTCAGTATTTTGGGAGTTTTGATCGGATTTTTTCACCGACTTGACTGTAATTTAGTATTTTGAGTTCTTAATATTTACTAAATCTCTCCACCAAAAATGATGTATATAGGTCCTTTTTTCGGATAGCCCCCATATAAGGGTACCTCAAATTTTCGGTATTTTGGGGTTCTTGAGCGCGTTTTCAACCGAATTCGCTGAAATTTGGTACATTGGGTTCTTATTGGGTACTCAATGTCTCCTAAAAAATTATAAGTATAGGCCCACTTTTTCTGGTAGCCCCCATATAAGGGTACCTCCTAATTTTCAATATTTTGGTGGTTTTGGTCGTATTTTTCCACCGAATTGGCTGTAATTTAGTATTTGGAGTTCTTAATAGGTACTAAATCTCTCCACCAAAAATTATGAATATAGGTCCTTTTTTTCGGATAGCCCCCATATAAGGGTACCTCCAATTTTCGGTATTTTGGGGTTCTTGAGCGCGTTTTTCTACCGAATTCGCTGCAATTTGGTATTTAGTAGTCGTATATGGTAACAAATCTCCCCACCAAAAATTATTCATATTCGCCCCCTTTTTTGGGGTAGTCCCCAAACAACCCCCTTTTTATTTTTATACCCTTCACCACTCTGTGGTACAGGGTATTATGTCTTTGTGCATATGTTTGTAACAGGCAAGAATAGTCGAGATAGATCCATGGTTCCTTTTGAGAATAAGCATAGAATCACTTTCTAAGTCAATTCATGCATGTCCGTCCGTCTGTTCATGCTAAATTGTAAACAAAGTACATGTTGCACTTTTCCGAATTGGATGAAATTTGGCACAGCTCATTTGATTGGCCCAAGGACGAACCCTATTGTAATTGGGAAAAATCGGTTCAGATTTTGATTTAGCTCCCATATATATTTTCGTCCGATTTAAGACCTATATAAGGCGTGGATTTTTTAAATAATTTTTTGACAGCTCAATACAAGACCTGTAAAAGGCGTGGACTTTTTAAATAATTTTTTTTTCAAGCTCTATACAAGAAATGTATAGGGCGTGGATTTTTAAAATAATTTTTTTCAAGCTCCATACAAGACCTGTATTGGGCGTGGATTTTTAAAATATTTTTTTTTCAAGCTCCATACAAGACCTGTATAGGGAGTGGATTTATTAAATAATTTTTTTTCAAGCTCTGACTGATCTGAACTGATCACTCTATCCTTCTTCCAAAAATTGGAACCATTAACAAACATCGTCCCATAAAAATAAAAATATTTCAAATAGTTGCAATCATTTGCCATCATCTAACGGTCATATAATAAAAAAAAAGAAAACTCTTACCCTCCGTCTTCCCCCCCCCCCCCCCCCCCCTTCTGTTTTCATCATTTTATTCTTTACGGTTCCCCCAAAAAAGAAAAACAGATGAAATCATTGCAGTTCAAGTGTAACGATGCTGGGAATTGAAAAGGAGTGGACGACAGAGTACGAAACCACCAAAACTTGATGACCAAGAAAAACTTAAAAATTTAAATACTCCAAGGAAAAGAATATCAACAGCAGTAGCAACAAAAAGAAAAAAATTGTTGTTAAATAATTTCTTATCGCAAATAGAAAATAGTACAATCAAATATTTTGTGGTTGAGTGTTAAATGTTTTAGTGAGTTTCGATGATCAAGGGGGGCGGGGGAGGCGAACAGAACTTTGACAAGGGAGTTGTGTGACCTTTAAATAAATACTAAAGTTGTTACCAAGGAATTACTTTTTGTCGAAGTTTTCAATAAGTAAAATATTTTAAACATTATTTTAGGACTGTATTTATAGGCGTGGATTTTTTTGAACATTATTTTAGGTGTCTATTAATAGGTGTGGATTTTTTTAAACATTATTTTAGGTGTCTATTAATAGGTGTGGATTTTTTTAAACATTATTTTAGGGCTGTATTTATAGGCTTGGATTTTTATACCCTTCACCACACTGTGGTACAGAGTCTTTGTGCATATGTTTGTAACAGGCAAAAGAAAACGAGATAGACCCATGGTTCCTTTTGAGAATATACATAGAATCACTTTCGGAGTCGATTTATGCATGTCCGTCCGTCTGCCCATCTGTAGATGTTAAATTGTAAACAAAGTACAGGTCGCATTTATGATCCGATTTGAATGAAATTTGGTACAGCTCAGTTATTTGGCCCAAGGACGAATCCTATTGAAATTGAAGAAAATCGGTTCAGATTTAGATATAGCTCCCACATATATTTTCGTCAATTTTAAGGTAAATGGGACACAAACGTCCCTATATATCTTTCGATTTGCACGACATTTGGCATAGAGTACTGAATTAGATCCGGAATGATGTGTGCCAAGTTTGGAGAAAATCGGTTCAGATATATATCTTTCGATTTGCACGAAATTTGTCACAGTGTACGGAATCGAGTCTAGAGTGATGCGTGCCAAGATTCGGGAAAGTCGGGTTAGATTTAGATGTAGCTCTCATATATAGTTTCGTCCGATTTCATGTAAATGGTGCACCAAAGACTCTATATATCTTTGGATTCGCACGAAATTTGGCATAGCGTAATGAATTAGGTCTAGAATGATGTGTGTTATGTTTCCTGAATATCGGTCCAGATTTCGATAAAGCTCCCATATATATTTTCGTCCGATTTAAGGTAAATGGTGTACCAAAGTTCCTATATATCTTTCGATTTGCACGAAATTTGGTATAACGTACGAGCCGGCCATGTTTCGTGAAAATCGGTCCAGATTTAGATATAGCTCCCATACATAGTTTCGTCCGATTTTATATAAATGGTGCACCAAAGTCCCTATATATCCTTCGATTTTCACGACATTTGGCATAGAGTACTGAATTAGGTCCAGAATGATGTGTGCTAACTTTCGAGAAAATCGGTTCGGATTTAAATATAGCTCCCATATATATTTTCGTCCAATTTAAGGTAAATTGTGTACCAAATTCCCTATATATCTTTCGATTTGCACGAAATTTGGCACAATGTACGGATTCAAGTCTAGAGTGATGTGTGCCAAGTTTGGAGAAAGTCGGGTGAGATTTAGATATAGCTCCCGTATATAGTTTCGCCCTATTTTAGGTAAGTGGTGCACCAAAGTCCCTGAAAACCATTCGATTTGCACGAAATTTGGCATAGCGTACTGAATTGCGTTTATAATAATGTATGCGATGTTTCATGAAAATCGGCACAGATTTATATATAGCTCCCATACCAAATAGCGTGTGCCAAGTTTGCTTTAAATCGATTTACAAAATTTAGCATAGGTTGCAGAATGACATGTGTAGGGATTGATGTTAGTCGATTTAGATATAGATAAAGATCACATATTTAAATACGTTCAATTTCATGTCAATGTTGCTTCAAAAAGGCGACGCTCTATATCGCGAGTTCACACAAACGGTGGCCAAAAATAGAAAGAGTTGTCGTATGTGGATGAAATTTTGTACAGATGCTTATTATTGGACTAAAAAGCAAATTACAAAATTTTGGATAGATTGGACCAAAATTCGGTATACCTCCCATATATAGGGTCTTCAAAATGTCACTCTTTTAGGCTATAAAATCGTTAATATTCAACCAAATTTTATGAAAATTGGCATGAAACTTATAATTGGGTCTATGAAACAGGTGACAAAAAATTGGATTAATCGGACCATGATTTTGTATACCTCCCATACAATGGATCTTGAAAAATTCTCTCTTTTAAGATATAAAATCGGATGTATTAAACCAAATTCGATGAAAATTTGCAGTTTACTTCTAATTTGGCATATAAAACAAGTGACAAAAAATTTAATTGATCGGACCATGATATGGTATACCTCCCATACAATGGGGCTCGAAAATTTAGATTTTTTGGCCTATGAAATCGTATGTATGTAACCATATTCAATGAATATTTACAGTTTACTTCTAATTTAGTGAAATATTAAAATTGTCTGTAGGTTAACGTTTCAGAGTATTTTATATTACAAAACCTTTCTTTTAAATAAAACACTTTTTATTCGTATTTAATTTTTATTAATAACATAAGCTTTGAAATACACTATTCACTACATACCTCACTACAATCATCAGATTCATCTTCTGAACATATTTCCGGAATATTTAAGTTATTTTCTTCACAAATATATGATTTAATGTCATCCATGTTATAATTTCGGGCCAATATATTATGACTGTTCAAGGATATTACAGGGTCTACCACATTTTCGGGTGTGTTTTAAACGGTTGCTCCTAATTATTTTATGGCATGACTCGATAGCCTCTTCCGAAAGCAGTCCAAGAGGGGATGTACTGTACCTTACATATCCAATGCCATGAACTAAAATTTTATGCACAGTAACTGGCATGTAATACCATAAGTATAGACGATGTAAAGTTGCCATGTATCTTGAAGAAGCTTATGAAATAAATTTATATTTATAAATATCTCACAAGATAAAATCCACAACATTAGAGAAAAATTGTAAATTAATCTTTTGTCAACCCCGGTAATATCTGCCGCTACCTCAATATTTAAAAAAAAAAAAACGTAGAGCTGTATTTCCATCATTTGATGTCCCGTAGCCAAGAAGACCTAGATTTGTTTTTAATGCTCTTCGTATCCTGATTTTATTCTTTAATAGGTCTACATAGCCTCGGAGATGAGTGCCTGTCGTTCTGCCACAAGACATTTTTGTTTATATCATCTAAAATACG